>NC_143549.1:24880000-25187500 GCF_054136105.1 Typopeltis vanoorti
TAATAATAATAATAATGATGATGATGATGCCAGTCTAGATGGAAATGTCTTTTTCGCAAAAAAGAGAAATATTAGAAATTATTGGGATACCCCTATTCGAATCAGCCTTAATTACGTCTTCACTACGACAGAAAACAAGACCACAGACTTGTGTGAGTGCGCGCGCGCGCACACACACACACACACACATAAACTAGAAAGGTACTTAAGGCTGTCGTCAATAGAGGAGTCCGACAAGAACACGCTTGACGAAAGTGATAAAGACCAACTTTGCTCAAAAATCGACCCTCCTGCCGAACGAGAACTTCCGTCATTGGGTCTAACCATGACGACGAACGGCGCCACGATCTAAGTACGCATTCGATCGGACGTCTGCACTTGCAGACGATGAAGTTATCGCCCGTGATATGCGATGCTTAAATTCGCTCGCTCGTGAGGTGCAGATAAAAAAAAAAAAAAAAAAAAAAAAAAAAAACTCGTCTGTAATTATGTAGATATCACTTTTAGAAATTTTCTGCGTGTATATGTACGCGCGCGCGTAAAAGAGAGACTGACAACGAAACAAATATCAAGTTTCTTCTGTAACTGAGAATCAATCACCTTCTTTTCACATTTCCATGCCATTATGTGGATGTGACAGTGCAAACTGGGCAATCAACTCCTCTTTCTCTCTCTCTCTCTTGCCCACTTCTTCGCACAGCTGCTGTCTTCCTTCTAACCACTGTTTCTTTATAGTTAACTTTCGTGTGTTTCAACCATTGCGGGTTAAACATCCGTTAGCTCATCCAAACTAATGGAGCAACCGAAATCCAAAATTATATTTTAACTAATGATGAGTTAAGTTTTCACTTATCGAAATGCGGGATTTCTTCCTCCAGAAAATGGGGATTTACACTAGGAAAAATCAATAACTAAATACAATAAAGAAAGAAAATGCTGACAGACATAAGGGGATGGAAAGAGGAATTATCATTATCAAAATACAGATTTATTAAAAGTTGAGTTTCTTAGTCATAACTACCAATGGGCTTCGTACTTGACAGTATCTGAACAAATGACAAATGCTGTCAAATAAACTCTTTACTGTATTAATTCCGGCTAGAAGATTGCTTTCTTTATCTGTCCAACAGCTTTTCCTTCCTCGGCTATATACGTTCAATGTGGCATTAGTAAATAGCATAAGAAAGAGAAGTCGAGCAGATAAAGCAAGCAAACTCCCAGCTAGGATTAATGAAGAGCTTATTTGACAGCATTTTTTTTTTTTCAAATCAAATATTATTAGTTAAGTTTCTTATCATGTTTTTTTTTTCTTTCAAAATTATATTTAACATATCACAGGTATAACCGAAGAGCAACAGTTCATCAGACGTGCAGAATAGCTCAGTGCACAATTTTATGGCAAACAACATCAATATACACCGAGATACAGAAGATGCACATAACAATATGAAATATAAATATGCACACTTTAAGAACCGATGTATCATCAAATCCACCAAATGAGTACACTAAACAAACTTTCAGTATTCTCATAGAAGTTCTCTGATCAGGTATAGTATACTACCTATGTATTTAATTTTTTTTAACATTTGATTGATTATTATTAAAGGCTTTGAGAACTCTTGTCACGTTTCTCTGACAACTCTCATATGGCTTAGCAAGAGTTTTCAGAGAGGAAGAGAGAGAGATAAAGCCACCAAAATCTTGCCGGTGAAACGTTCTTTAATGTCCTCTGATTCTTTGATAGCTTGCACGACATTTCGCTCCAACTAAAACGAATCTCAAAACTGATAAACCCATATTGTGGAAGGAAGTAAAATGTAAAGATTGACACATCGTTGAGAGAATATCGACTAGTGGTAGGAAGTCACTAACTCTTGACAGAATGTTTCTGTTACGGCATGAATTTTATTTCGTTTTATTTACTTGTACGATGGATTACTTGGAGAGAACTGCCAATGTCAACATCAGGACTCTCTCTTTGCGTGTGTAGTCTTTTCAGTTACTAACATGAATTACAGAAAGACAGTAATCCTCTGTTTTGATCACAGACAAGCTATTCTAAAGAGCGTGTCATCTGCCGCGATAACAAGTCCCTTGAGAACAAACAAACTGCTCCAAGTCACTCCTATTGTCAAATGGGCTACTGCATACGTCTCTCTTGAGATATTTCTCGGACCTGATGCCACTGCAGTTATCTGCTGACAGCACTTACTGAATGAGTACTCAGATCTCTCTCTCCGCATATATACATTTGGTATTGTATATATTATTCAAATTAGGACGATTATTTTTATTCTCATCAGAGACACGAAGTATCTCTGATGAGAATAAAACAGGAGTTTTATTCTCATAATAAAACTAGGGTGAAACAGGATAAAACTAGGGTGAAACCAGAATAAAACTAGGGTGAAACAGGAGGAAGGTTGGAAAGAAAGAAGGACTTATGACCATTTTACTACCTACTTACCTATAGATTTTGTGTTTAACTGCCTATAGATTGTACTTTTTAAGAAATGCATATGAATAGACGTAGTTCCGTACAACAACAGCAGAGGAGATGAACTATTTGGGAAACATTTGTTCAACAACTTTAGAATGGAACTGTGAATAGGTGGTGGTGGATCACTGCACGTGTCACAAGTCATTTAGGGAATTATTGATTTCATTTCTTTTGAATAAGAACCTTGAAAATACATACGTGTGTATACGCGGTAGGACTGAAATGAATCTCCGGCGACAAATTGGTGATCGATCAATCTAAATGCTTTCTTCTGACTAACTCAAGAATTTTTAGAGAGAGTATTATTCTTAACCAATCTTCTTGTTTTATATTAGTATCTTATCTTAGCACACGTAAGCGATAATAGTTTACGCGCGAAATTTTTTCACTACTTCAAGAAAGATTATTAAGGATCCTTACTTTCTCATAGTCAAATAGCACCTAGAAAGAGTCGACATGGACAGGAGAATTTACAGAAAATGCAACCATCGGCACTGGAGAAGAGCTGCAACTTAAAGAAGAAGAATAAAGAAAGAAAGAAAAAAGGAAGAAGTCTTTCAATGAGTACATTATGTCCTCTAGTCGCTTAGTATTATTATTAGCTTGACACTCGTTTTGAATTCGAGCTTGAAGTAGTTTTCAATTTACTATTTCTCTATTAGAGAATAACAGATCAAAGATTTAAGGAGCTTATTAAGAAGCCATCAAGGATAGTTTTTAACATTTATCTTTATATTTAAAATGTAAATTCCATCCATGAAATGCTGCACACCTACCTTCCGTTTAGTATCGGTGTGAGATAACAATTCGCCAATCTAGTCCATCCCCGCTGTAAAAATGAAACATGATATAAATATATATATATATATTTTTTTTTTACCAAGTCACTTCGGTCTCCTTCGAGTAGGGTTTATACCTCGTGACGAAAATCGTCTTCTACGTGAAAATAATCGCAAGCATGCATGCCCAAAGAGGGATTCGAACCCAGAAAGTGTTGGTTGAAAAGCGGATAAACTATTCAAAGTACCAAGCTGGCAAATGTGCCCAGCATGGAGAGAATTTGCTCTAATCCGCAAGTTTTCAGAAATTATTTGTCATAAACAATTTCTAAAAAAGATGAGCTAGATTTTAAGAAGGAAAAGAAACTAGCTGTTTCTTAATAATTTCGTTACGGGTATACTTTGTATGCAAAAAAAGAAAATTCTTCCTATCATTTTTTAAAAATGATTTCCTCGATAACTGAATCATTCGTTTCGAGAATAGCGCATTGTTCTTTTCTTTCTTTTATTTTTAAAAGATTTGATAAGCTTCCGCTTTTTTGTGCGATCTTCACTTATCATTTGAAATATAATATGGAATTAAAAATTGATATTTTATGTAATTATAGCCGAATCTCATTTGAAATGAAAGGTAAAAACTGACACTTCTAACAGATGACTCCTCTCTCTCTCTTACACACACACACACACACACACAGTCACTTTATTTTGGCATTATGCATTTTTATACTTTCATATAATTTCACGCTCTTCTTATATCTAGTTTCTCACCAAACTTGCCAACACCATCGTTTCTCCTCTTTCCTCTAACCATGTAAGAACAGGAGTCACCACTGCCAACTTCAATTTCAAACCGTGTAACTCCAACGTTTCTTCTTTTTTCTTCCTTCATTCCGTCCACGACTGTTCTTTGGAAGAGCCTCTCCCATACCGTTTTACCTCACGAACACCATCCCACACCTTTTTCAATAACCTGTAAATAGAGTCCTTCTTTTTCCTTAACTATTTTCTCACACACAATGAGTTGTGCTATAGGCTTTGTAGCCTTTCGTGTTGGGGGGGGGGGGGGGCATCAATATAAAAATAATAAAAAATTTAATATCAATAATATAATATCAGTCATGATGTGCTAATTTAGAGTAATCTTCCTTTATTATTTATTTATTTATTTGCTTGCTTGTTTATTATTAATTCCCCATTGTATTACAGTAAAAATATATTTTTTAACAATTTGTATTACATTCCTAAACCATGATTTACTCGTGATGTTGTTCCTTTCAAACTGTTTTAATAACTTTATTAAAACAGTTTGAAATATATAACCTCAATTATTCTCTTATAGGTGCTTTCCTTGTTCCTTATTTGCTGACCCTATTCCTTGCGGGAATTCCCACCTTTTTCTTGGAAACCTCATTAGGGCAATTTCTCAGTATTGGGGGTTTAGGAGTTTGGAAGATATGTCCAATATTTAAAGGTAAGCACTTCTCTTAGCTAATCTTTATCAAATAAATGTAATGTCTTCATTTTAATTACATTGACGAAATCGAAATAAAAAATCATTTATCATTATTATTATTTATTATTATTGTTGAAAAGAAAATGGATGGATATAACCTATTGATACCTTTGTTTGCACGTGAAGTATTTTCACAACTAGACTACTTGTATTCAGATACTGATGACTACACATTAATTGCTTTAGCATTGCATAATATAAAGCACACTTCCTTTCAAACATGCATATTACTACGCCTTATGGGAAAGGATCACTATCCAGATCAGTTTCAATCCATCCTTGAAGGCTCATCAGTGGGAGTTAGATCGAGAAAAATACCAAGGTTAAATCAATACAGAAGTCTTTCTTTAACAAAACTTTCTAAAAAAATTCACTTATTTATCTCATTTTACTTATTGAGTTATTTGTACATGTATTTGTTTTTGTAAGAGCTGAATGCAATATTCTAATTGTTTAGAAAGCTTTAGCACACGCTAAATCAAATGTGAAGTCACGATTTCATATTCGTCCCAATCTAGCAAAAGAAACGTTTGGCTAGTATATAAATATAATAGCAAATAAATAAATAAATATTATATATTTTTATCTGATGATGTACGTGAAATTTCGTATTTTCCGAGGCAATAGTAAATGTGAAACATAAACTTCATTATTAATGAAGGTGACCTTTATTGTGGATTCAAATGATATTGAATAGTGTGTCAGCTAATGGTAGACGTTTTGATGTTGTAAATGAACTCGTGCAGGTCAACAGCGCGTTGATAATCTAACCAACGTCAGTGTGTTAATTAACCCCTGAATGTAATGTCCACAAAGCATCACTCCACTTGTAGCTACTATAATTATCTACTCAATGAGTGAATGGACAAAAATGGACAAATACACTGTGTGTGGAATGAGGATGGTCTGATGAAGACGTCATGAGTCTGCAGAACCCAATCAGCGTATTATACAGTTAATCGTTGCTTTCCTGATGCTTTTATCGCAACAATTATCAGCAGGCTGCAAATGACTGGACGGTTAAAAACAGCAATTATTGTACAAGTCATTTACTTATCTGTATTTTTTGTACGTAACTACAGGATGTTTTCAGAAGAGACATCCTCAAAGTTCAATGTCTTTTCTAATAAAAAACATCCACATCTCCTCTCGGTATCGTCTCCTCTATTCCAGAGTCTATCAAGGAATCAATAACTCGGAACAAATAGTCTTATCGACGCCTCCTTCAAAAGATATAGAGATCAGCGTACACCCCATTTACCTTCCATTATCTCCTACTTGACAATCGACTACGCCTGCGCAATTCCTGTAGTATATGAAGAACGCTACAGTGAACCGGGAACATTTGAAAGTCGAACAGATGCGGACAAAATGTTCATCATCCATCTTTGGTATAAACTCGCATAAAGTGATGGGCAACAATGTTTAAAATGTGAATTTTGTTGATATTTCTTTACTAGGTTTTGTTAATCTGTATATTTTTACTCTGCCTTTGGAGTATCATGAAGGCACAGAAATATAGCAAATATGAAAAGCAATTGTTTTATTTTTAAATTAAATTTTTACAATTATATGCCGTGTGGCAAAATATCACCTACTGTATTTCACGTGCACTTTAATTCCACAAACAGAAACATTTTGGTGTGGTGTCCACGATTATGGAAACCACACCACACCTAAAGCAGAAGTTCCAGTAAATGCTGATAAAGGCATGCGTTTATTTTGGTCCATTCCTACAGCAAAATAATAATCAGTTCAACCGAAGTTCTAACTCTATATGATTCACACGCGAATATTATGCTGTCTGATATAACCATTGCACTTCCATTTCTTCGAACAAGACAAACAGATCTTGCAATATAACAGGTGTATTATTATACCAATACTAAAACGGGCAATTCCAATAGAACCACCACGGCATTTTCAATTTAGAATTGTCCCGAATGGCACCATAGTATAACATGTTAATTTTTCGAACGACAATAAGGCTACTAGTCCCAAGCTTCAAAATAGCAACTCTGTGACTCCACCTAGCAGATGAGTGATAATCCAATCTAGTAAATGATCTCCTGTCAGCGACTATACCCAGACATCCATTTCACATGAAAACTTGGTCATTCATACCGCCGTTTATGTAATTTTATTTATAATAAAGTCAATATAAAGTTATATTTTATCAAATGTCACTTTATTTTTACTTGTGACACGCTCATTATAATTTCTATCGCAAGATGGTGACGCACAAAACGAGTACTTAAGTAAAACAAGATAGAAGTTGAAAAGAAATTCTTCAACAGGCGACTCGTAGAATGATTTGAAGCAAAAACTGTTGAACATTTGAAATAGCTCATCCGACTTTAACGAACGATGTGATTGTTAGCGTATGTTATACCGTTCACGAACCAATAAGAAAGTCATCCCAGAGAAAGTACTGGATGGTGTAATCGATAATCGAATCGTTTATTGAGAAATATGAAGAACCCACACACACTCAGTGAAATTCTTTTGTTTGGGTCATGTGTTTGATATAAATAGCATGAAAAAAAGTTATAATTTATTATTATGAAGTATATTTTATAATAATAATAATAAATATAATAATAAATAATAATATATTGTGTGTGTGTGTGAGAGAGAGAGAGAGACGCAAATAGTACTGAATTCAGGGAAAACAAAATTTTACGATTCTTATAGGGGTATGTAATTTTATTTTATTTCATTATCCCTTGCTAACAGTGTGCTAATATAAGCTCTAAAATTAAAATGAAACTTAAATTCTTGACCTCGACCAAAGCTGAAATCACAATTCATACATCGGAACCATTTCTTCAAACAGAAGAAGATAATCTTATCACAATCGTGTAAAACCCTTTCAGAATCATCTTTTAGACTTCAGACTTCTAAAGATTTACAAGCATCGCGTGACCGTCATACATCACGAAACAGTGTACTAAATTGAAACGGGTAATAAAATGCTTGTAGAGACACCATGCAGCTGCCTCTGACGTAGTTTTGAAGAATTTAAAAGAAGGTTTTATTTAAATGCTTTCTAAACAACTCTCCTTCACTAATTTAATGAAAGGAAGTCTTCTTTGACTGGAAGTAAGCATAAACATTCAGGAATAGACCAATATTAGAACTATACAGCACTATAGTCCATCGGCTAAATACACCAATACATGTTTGCAACAGTCTCATCACTTAGCAGGAGTTCTCATTCATTCCGTTGATTTGCTCTGGAAAACACAAATGTCGTTAAGATGGTCTCCAATTGATTCATGACTTTCTACCGCTGTGTAAAAGATGAGTGACAGAGAAGGGATAAGTATAGAAATTTAAATATTTTACCACATATATTTACCCCCCCCCCCAAAAAAAAAAGAATTCCTTTATGAGAATTATCCTTTGAGACATTCTATAGCGAATATCATTGTTTAAATCGTAGCAGAGTCCAGCTGTCTTCTTTCATCAATCAAAACGATAATTTATCCACACCATAATGTTTTTTTTTGTTTTTTTTTTAATACGTTTTGTACATTTCTACTTGAGATTCTGTTTGAAAAGATGAATTTCTGACGAGTGATATTGGTTTCCATGCAGGTGTCGGATATGCAGCAGCTGTCATGGCTTTCTGGCTCAACACCTACTACATCGTGGTGTTGGCTTGGGCACTTTATTACATCTGCAACTCCCTGACCTGGGACGTGCCGTGGAGAACTTGCGATGGCTGGTGGAACACACCTCTATGTCATTCAGAATATGACAGGCCTTTTAACTGCACGGGAGCATCGTGTTCTACAAATGTCACGAAGTTACAGAATTACAAGAGCCCCGTGAAAGAATACTGGGAGTAAGTAAAAAAGATTTATTATTTTAAGTGTCGCGATTTTATTATTTCTCATAAATATTAGTAATGATAAGTATTACCGAAAGTCTTAAATCCATTCATGTTTTAAGCACTCATTATGAGCTTCTATTTTAATTTTTTTTTAATGTGAAATCCAAATATTTTACAGAGCACTTGAAATTCTTTCTAAATGCATTCTAAGTATTTAAGAAATACTTGAAGTTTTCTGTGACGTTATTATAACAATCTGTAAGAATCCCGCGACAATCCAAAACAAAACGATGCAATCCTCCAAAAACTTTTATCTGCTAATGACATTGGGACGAGGACTGTTCACGAAACTCGACTGGAAAGCTCTTATGACATAAAAATTCGTTGTTTTAATTTTAAATTTTGTTTAGTGTAAAACTGTATTTGGATTTGTAGGATTAGAATTTAGGATGATTATCAGAAAACTGTTCAAAGGAAATATTGGTTAACTGAAAGTTGCGTTCTTTCTTCCCTTAAAAGGAAAAAGAGAGAGAGAGAGAGAGAGAGAGAGAGAGAGAGAGAGAGAGAGAGAGATACGCGTGCGCAGAAACGGAATATATTAGGTTCGTCATGACTGTTTGTCTGTCCATCTGTTAGCCGGTTGGAAACACTATACTTATTGAACAATATGGACTTTTCAACCGAAAGTGAATTTGTTGGTCACATAAGGAGGTAGCAGGATTTCCCTGTCGGAAACTTCGGATCTTCATCACGCAAAATAAGCAAACTAACAGGAAGAAAGAGTACGCAGTTAGTAGATAAACTAATTGGCCTCCTACTCTTAGTCCATTGTTACATTTAAACGCGCCGATCAGTTCGTTTGCAGGGACACAAAGGGACAAAGCGTGTCGAAATTATATACTTCTATACTTCAGTATAGAAGTATATAATTTAATAATATAATGTAAGTATATAGAAGTATAGTCGGATCAGTGTAAACAAGATTATGTCCGTGTACTTCAATTTTCGCTTTAGTCGGATCTCTTTTAATTGGCAAAATTTGCTTAGAATGATTCAAACTGATAATCCCGCACCAGTTGAATGGGCATCAATGGGCACAAGAAATATCAACAATCGAAAAATTCTACTTTTCAAAGAAAAGGTAGGCTAATTCAAAATAAGATTATGTGTATGTACTTATGGAAGATTAAAAATCTAAGAATTCTTTCCCTGATGGATGGAATCCTTCGAGTAACGCCGAAGTCGCCTGAAGAAAGGCTTAAAAAGTTTGCTCTATCTTGTGATTAGAGGTGATCCTATAAAGAAGGACGTGGAAGCTAATCGGATGCCTCTCATCGTGGATTTAAGAGTTCTTTGTCTACATTTGCAGATGACATCAAAGTGGGAAAGGTTAGTTAATCATGATAAGCAATGATTATTACTTCAGGCCAGTTCAACGACGATATTTCATTGCTCTGAGAAATGGCAGTTAAGGATTAACAACTTAAAATGACAAATTTATGTAGACATTCTATTATGTGGAGAAAGATAAACTCAAAATAGGAAAGATGAAAAGGAAACTCGGAATAGTAGTACAGACATTTCAATAAGAAATTTTCGCTGCCTTACTGCTAACCAATGTCGAAAGTCAGCCAGGACGGAAAACAGGATTATTTTTTCATTAATTTGCAGGGTTAGTAGTACACTAAAGAAGGAAAACATAGCAGATTAACAGCCAGTATGTGCAGCACGAGTATGCGAATTAGACTTTGATTTTTCAGTTTGCAAATACTCGGGGAGACAAAACATCAGAGCAAAGATAGGGAGAATTTCATTGAATTATATGATTTTTTTTTTAATTATCCAGGAATTTGCATACCGGAAGACATTTTTTTAAACTAATGAATGAGGCATTGTACATTTCACTTAAGGAAACTATTTTTTTTAAAGAAAGTGTAGCCAATGATTTGATTATATTTCCCAATGCATTGTAGGATGCGCGTAGAAGTATTTAGAAGACTACTAATTTAATATAATAGTTTTATTTATTATTTATATCGAAAATGATTTGCGTATTAGATCTTCGACGGTGTTTTTTTCTTTTGACGATTCTATCTTTGCCCTAATATCGATGCCACAACTATATTGCTTCCTTTCAATGGATTTTAATACGAATACTATAACTTATAATGAGCTTTAACCCAATTTAGGATACGTAATTTTTTTTTTTCAAAATTTATTTCAGCTACACTTACGTAGTGAAATAACTTTTTACAAAAACTGCAGATCTTTGCTGATTTCTCGTTAAGTTTGATTCTTTCGATAACCATATTTAAACAGATGGCCTAATGATTTCTCAATTTTATAATAGAACATTCAATTTTTATTCATCTAGGAGAAACGTGTTGCAAATTACTCACGGATTAGGAGAACCCGGAGACGTACGTTGGCCTTTGGCAGGAACATTGGCACTCGCTTGGGTGCTTTGTTATTTCTGCATCTGGAAGGGTGTAAAGTGGACTGGAAAGGTGAGCCTCGATTTCTCACTCGTTACTCTTTAACTTTGGCTAATCAGGAAGCATTTTCTAATAATAATAACAACAACAACAACAATAATAATAAGTAACATCCCCCGAAGGAACACGGCCTTGTCGTGGCGGTGGGGGGCTTGCGTGCTTCAGTGATGTCGAGAGCTATTCAGGCCGTTGCATAGCTGCCAGCAGGGCCACCCTTGTCAAGCAGGTCTCAACTGAGGAGCCAGACTAACAGTGTTCCATCCCCCATCTTAATGGTGAAAATGAAGAAGAGATCCATACCGGGTCATCAAGGACTGCGTCAGATGTTGGGGATCCTGAGCATCAGGCGACAAGTGGACTACAGGATCAACCCAGCTCTTCTTGCTGGGCAATCAGGGAAGGAAGCTGAAAAGCGACTGGAAGAAACCAAACGTAAAAAATGGACTGTAGAAGAAAACAGAGAAGTTATGAAATGTTTTTACAGATCAACACCAGAAAAACGAGGTTTCAGGAAGCGTATGCATTTAATTTGGAAACAAAAATTCCCAGAATCTGCAATAAGAGAACAAAGACTTATGGACCAAAAGAATTTCATTTTCCGTAACAAAATATTTACTGAACTTGAGCTGCAAGAGTTACGTAATTACGTAACTCTTGAGTTACGTAATAAACCAACAACTCCAGTAACAGAAAATCACCAGGAAGCACCTATATCAAACTTTGGAATTCAACTCTGTAAACATCAAGCTGACGACATATCTCAGAATGTTTTGACAGAAGGGCACTGTAAAATGAAGTCAGGGATATTGCAACATATGAACTCCATAAACGACCGTATAAGACTACCACCATTAAAAGCTTCACAACAATCTAAGCTAAAACAACTCCTCTTAGACGCAAATGCTGTAATTGAAACCATCAAAACCAAGAGTATAAAGGAAACAAATCAGCTCCTATACAGCATAGCCTATATCATTTCAGTGAAGCTTGGTTGCAAACCGAAAGAGCAAAAGCCAAGGATGAAACAATCTGCACCATGGAAAATCCGGTTAGAACGAAAGGTCAACAGGCTTCGAGCTGATCTAAGCAACTTAAAGAGTTTTAAAGAAGGACGATTGAAAATAATAACATCAAAAACAAACTGATTGACACATATAATTTGGCCAACAAAACAATTGCTGAAGTTATCGAAGAGCTAAAACAAAGAATTACAGCGACTGCATAGAAAATTAAAAGATATGAAGCAAGAATAAACCAATATGTACAAAATATGCAATTTCGACAGAACCAACGTCAGTTCTTTCAGTCTCTCCAGGGAAATACAAATGCAAACCATCATTCACCCGGAAAAGAAGAAACACTCAAATTTTGGAAGTCAATCTGGGATAATCCTATAAAGATGCCTTATAGATTAAGGAAATAGAATCAGAAATGAAACAAAAACAAATGCAAAATGTCATTATCACTAAAGAAATGGTCAGTTCTCAAGCTAGAAAATTAAAAAACTGGAGTGCACCTGCCAAAGACGAACTACATGGATTTTGGTTAAAACATCTAACCAGTCTACATGATCGAATGGCAGAACAATTTAATTATTTGTTGCAGTCAGGCTCAGTGGAAGACTGTATGATATCTGGGCGCACTTTTCTCTTCATGAAAGATAAGGATGCAGACATAAGTAACTATCATCCAATAACATGCCTACCAACTATGCTTAAGCTGTTCACTGCAATCATAGCACATTCCATATACCGTTACTTATCGGATAATCAGATTAATCCGATTGAACAAAAAGGCAATTTTGAAAAAATATAGAGAAACAAAAGACCAGATCCTTATTAATAAAATGATTCTCAGGAACTCAAAAAGACGAAAAACTAATTTAAAGACATGGATAGATTACAAGAAAGCATTCGATTCCCTCCCACACTCCTGGATCCTAAAATCACTAAAAATATTTGGAATTAGCAAAAAATATGTTCGTTTCTGGGTACTGCCATGAAATCATGGAAAACAACATTAATAATGAATAATGAAGGATTTGGAGATATCAGCATTAAACGTGGAATTTTCCAAGGTGATTCCTTGTTACCATTGCACTTCAACATTTCTTTGATACCTTTGTCTATGGTTCTGAAGAAAACAAAACTTGGATATGAAATTCCTAAATGTAATATTAAAATTTCCCATCTGTTGTATATGGATGACTTGAAGCTATATGGAAAATCGGCCCAGCAAATAGATTCTTTATTGAACATAGTTCGTATTTTCAGTCAGGACATTAAAATGGAATTTGGTTTAGATAAATGCGCAATTTTATCTATTAAACGAGGAAAAATTAATGACACTAGCAATTTTAATTTTGATCAAGAGAAATATAAAAAAGCAATTTCAGCTGACGAACACTATAAATACCTAGGAATATTAGAAGCCAATGATATTCTCCACTCGAAAGTTAAACAACGGGCAGCATCAGAATACATCAAACGAGTTAGAAATATTATGAAAACAAAACTGAATTGATTAAACACAATTAGAGCAATGAATTCTTGGGCTATACCAGTGATCCGATACACAGCTGGCATAATAAATTGTACAAAAGAAGACCTGGACAAACTAGACCGCAAAACTAGAAAACGAATGACTATGCATCATGCATTACATCCACGAAGTGATGTTGACCGGTTGTAGCTACCGAGGAGAATGTGGACGGGTCTGCTGCAAGTGAGACAGCCTGTGGAAGAAGAAGAAATTGGTTTAAGAAATTACATCGACAATAGCTCTCAGGCAATGCTTCAAGCAATTACACAAGAGGGCCTTCTAAAGTAACAGGAAACAAATCCGATTACAAAAAAAATATCCGATATGTGTGCTGGAAAAATAAACCCTTGCATTGCCAATTTCTTCGAGATACCGAGGACAAAATTGACGTGAACAAGACACGGCAAAGGCTACAACACGGATACATTAAAAATGAAACAGAAGGATTTATTCTAGCAGCTCAAGAACAGGCATTACAAACTAATGCAATCAAAGCAAAAATTGTCAACATCAATAATAACAGCAAATTCAGATTATGCGATCAGAAAGATGAAACTGTAGGACATCTAATCAGTGCCTGCAGTAAAATAGCACAAACTGACTATAAATACCGCAATGATCAAGTGGCCAAAATAGTTCATTGGCATGTTGCAAGAAATATGGCTTTCCTGCTTCTGATAACTGGTGGCAGCATAAAATAGAGACTGCATTGGAAAACGAAACAGCAAAAATTCTCTGGGACTTTAGAATACAAACTGATCGGCATTTGGAACACAATAGAACTGACATCACAATTATCGAACATCGACAGGTTTGGATTATCGATATCGCAGCACCCAGTGATAACAACATCAACAACAAAGAACTGGAAAAATTACTAATCGAAATTTGGCAATCGAAGTTGGCCGGCTGTGGCTTAAACACATCAAAGTCATCCCAATAGTTATCGGTGCACTTGGTGCAACTTCAAAGAAGCTGTCCAACTATTTACAGCAATTAAAAATCAATGAAGTAACCCCATATGACCTACAAAAAAACACATTACTTGGAACAGTCCATATTTTACAACGGTACCTGACGGACTATTCTTAGATTCTTGGGTAGAATCTGAATTGTTCTGAATCACCAGTCAAATTTTTATTTATATGATATCTTGTTTTGATTGTGTATCAATTATATAAATAACATAAACAGTTGATTACTTTATTAAGTTTAGCGCTTAATAAGTTATTTAGATGGAGAATTATATGAGAAAGCGGAATAATACATTATTATTTTTTATTTATGTATTTAACTGAGAATATTCCTATATGGGAAAGAATACAAAACTCGGAGCTAATTAATACACTGTTCCAAGAAAATTGTGAAAGAAATGGAAAGGGAAAAAATGTTAAATGACTAGAGAGGAGAGGGGGGGGGGAGGAGAGTTTAATAAATTTAAGTACTGCTCGCATTACAGACATCTCCCACAAATTTACGTTTTCTTTTTTTTTTTAATGCAAAAAATGACTTCGATGTTTTTCAAGTGAATTAGGGCAGCAAACCTATAACACATCAATACTGCGAATAGGTTAAAGTTTAGATAATCCAAAAACTTTGCTCGAGAGACCAAATGGAACTTTTTCTAACCACTTCAGGTCTCTTATACGAGTAGTACTCCTATAAGTAATATATCACTGATAAGAGTATTTATAGGAGTATTGCTTTATAGGAGTGCCCCATAAGTAGGCGTATCACTGCTAGGAGTACCACTACTATCATCTCCCATAAATAGGAGATAGTATCAGTGGTCTCACAGTTTACGATGAAATTCATCGATCACCCTAAGATACAACCTTCCCTGCCCAAGGGAGGCGGATATTAATCTTCAGCCCGTTTATTGGAGTGCAATATGTTATCCACTCGGCCAATCGCGATATGTGATGTGATTAATGCATTTCAACTCAACATCAGCAGCGTATATACCCTATAGATTTTGGCATAAGGCGGAAAGAGGCCATTTGTGAAACAGAAGAGACTTGGTGGTGATCACTTAACTAAATATCTCATTTCGCATCAGAAAATCAAGAGCTTTCAGAGATTTCTGATGCATTATAGAAATTCTTTATGAGGTTGTGGAATTTGTAATTAGCCTAAGGCAAAGGAATATACTCTCGCTACATTTTATATAGTTATATGGGGTATATGGAGATTAAAATATGTATTTTGAAAGTAAGTTTAACACAAGATACCTTATCAATAGCATATCCATTTACGATGGTAAAAGATTAACTTACCCAAAGTCAAGTATAGGCAACATCATCCGCGGATGGAAGTGGGATTATGCTACCCTACAGGAAAGAAAAAGTCGAAAAAGGTTAACATCAAAGAACCAAAAAAATGGCTACTGAAATCTGAAAAAGTACCATAGAGTACACCTCAGCTGATAGGTCAGAAGGTCAGCCAAACATCAACTATGGCAAGCAACAACTCACATCACTTATTTAAAAGAATTTAAATAAGTGATGTGATTTAAATATTAATAATTTAAAAGAACACTGTGAGTTGTGTAAGAGTCGGAGGCCCGTAATATGGAGCAAAGAATCATGCTACAGTCTCTTCCGATCAGATGGATGAATGTAGTTATGACAAAACTCATCATGACCGAACTCCTCACCCTGAATGTGAAGTCTGGCAGAGATATAATGGAATAGTTTTGAACTGCCTTTTTTTTCTTCTTGTTACTTGGACCTGTGGTTACTATTCTACTTTTGGAAAATGCAATTCTTCCTGTGCTATTATGATAAGAAACAAAAATTTATAACTCTTTTAACCGACAGAAATATACCATGTCACACTGCAGGTACTGTTATGACATGGTTTAAAGAAAAGAGTGTGGAAAACTTGCTGACCTACACAGAACCCTAATTACAACTCAATACAATAACCTAAGAATGGGCATGGAATCAGCCGAGATATTATCTGATTCATACTGATACAAAATTGCGGAGCGTGCAAAATGCGATCAGGACAAAAAAAAAGAAGCGCATATTATAGAGGTGTTTAAGTCAGAGAGAATTTGGGGTGGGGAGGTATTTCCCATCTTCTTTTTCAGAATAAGACAGGAGATCGAAAGAATGCCTATATCCACATCCGATATTCGTAGTTTTGGATAATACGATTCAAGCCTCTCAGAGCTTCTGTAAATTGCTTAACTCCAGTTTTCATCTTTTGGTATCCCCCTCAACTTCATGTTAGAGATTCTCTCCCTCTTTCCAGAAACGTTATGCATGTATGGTTGAATCTTAAACCCGATAAAATGGCAAATCTTTACGCTAAAAAGAGTTGTAATTAAATTATAAATGTATAAATATTATTTGTATGCTCTATGTCTTTCTGACTGAAACATACACATATAACAATGTTAAGGATTCTCTGTTTTATGTTGCAGGTGGTGTATTTCACTGCTCTGTTCCCTTATGTGCTTCTGCTGGTTCTCCTTATTCGTGGTCTAACTCTTCCAGGAGCTTCTGATGGCATTTGGTTTTATATATGGCCAGATATTAACCGATTAGCTGACTCAAGGGTACGTAATAACACCAAAGATAGTAAAACACTTTTTTTGGGGGAGCCAAAAAGATGTTTTGGATAGATACTATTAAACAAGTTTGTTACCAAGGATAATGGCACTGCTTTTATTTGTATAAGTAAATAAAAAATATTTATCATGTACATAAATAACTATTCGATTGAAAAGCATAAATGCTTCGATAAAAAATTACGTTACATATTTTTATATAAATACAATGAAATTTTGATAAAATTGAAATATAGTATTACAATTTCACAAATTCTGCACCACTTATGTTGCTTTTTACATTACATTTACATATGTGTATTTTCATCTATAGTTTGCTTTTTCCTACAAAATTCTATACTGATTAACACATTATACCTTGGTGTGTATTCTACTGTGCTACAGTAAGAATGAATCTAAGGAGTCTGTCCAAGGAGTCATTTCCGTCTAAGGAGTCAAATCCGTCCAAGATTCATGTGTTGTTGTTGTGTGTGCTTGCCGAATAATTATCAAATTATATTATCCATGAGATAATGTTCAATTTTTTTTCAACACTCCCTTAAAAGAAAACAGGAAAAAGTATTTGAATAATCTTCTTTTCAGCAGTAACCAAATTACTTTTAAATGCAACAAATTTTCGTAGGTTTTGGTCTTGTCACTTATTAACCTTCGTCAACGTGGACATGTAAATATCCTCTCTCCATATTTATTGAGTGTGCAAAGGTATGGAAGGCATGAATTACTATTTATGCACAACTTCGTTCATTCAGCTCTCTAAAAAAATCGTCTATTTCACGACTGAGGCAAATTCTACTTTTTTTTTGTATTAAAATACGAAGCTGAAATTTTTGTTTCCATTTCTTAAAAAGGAATAATTAATCTTGGAGCTAAATAAGTTCCGGTACTAAAGTCTATCCAAGTAGTTCTGATTGTGTTAATAAATTCAAAACATCTAACAAGATCCTTTAATACCGTCTGTTCGAAAAGAGAGGTTTTCTGACACTGGCCACAAGCAGAAGATTCATCATCATTCGATATCTTCTGGGTGATAATGCATCAGGTGCTGGAGGTTCTAAAGAGCGAGCCACTAGTTTGAGCGCGACATCAAATATTTATTTAATTTCAAAAGAAATCCTTTACTAAAATAAAGAGCCAAAAGGATCTAATATCCACTTGACTTATTAAATGTTGTTGCCTCTTACTGTTCGACAATCCAAACGTTCCGCATTATTAATAAACGTCGGTCCATTTTCGAACTGGAAAAACCCAATCTTTATACATGCATAACCAGGTCATACGACACGTCATGTTTCAGACCACCATCGTATAGCGAATTTCGTCGTATAGTGAATCATTGTCTTTACATAAGTAAATCATTTATTTACGTCGGATTTAGAATACTTTTCTTAAAGAAAAAACGTTACTCTCAGTATAAGGGAACACAACAACCACTTTAATCATCAATCTACACCATTAAATGTTTTTCCATTTCAGCAATAAAACTGCCACCTTTACGGATATTTGTAGTATTAACAGGTGTAGGATAGCTAACAACAATAGCGAAACCATGGGTCTTGTAACACACTAGACCAAGAAAAAGCTGTCGGATGCATTGAACATCCCTACTAATTCAATGCTCCATGTTCAATAATGGATGTTCAGTTGAATTAGTAGGAATTGGCTCAGGCATCATTCAAGGCACATTACGATGTTACATTAAAGCACACTTTTGCATGAAAATAAACATCAGGCTCACGATATCTTATTAAACAAGGCTGTCCACTTTTGATCTCTTTGCACAATCGCCACAGAGCCCTTTCTTGAAAAAGTATATATATATATATATATATATATTGCTTAGGGCATCTCGTCCTAAACGTTCTTACCAAGCCATAACCCTGAAAGCATATGCTGATGATGTTATAACTCGTTATAACCCGCAGAGAAGAGGATTTCTATAACATACTGTATAAATAGCATATCAACAATACCAAGAAACCACAAGAGCCAAACTGAATTCCCCTAAAACCACAGGATTGTGGTGTAGCAAATGGAAAAACAGAACAGCCTATCCCTATGTCTGGTCACTTGTCCGCAGAGGGAAACAAATACTTGGGGATTTACTTAGGAATCTCTCCCTCTTACGTGGATAAGAACTAGGATACATTCATTAATCGTTTAAAGCAAGTACCAGGAAAGCGGCAAGCAATACGAGCTTCCATCAGAGGGAGAGCAATAATTGTTAATCAAACAGCTACTAGCGTCCTTTTGCATATGCTAAATTCGCAAGCCACATGTGTAATTTATCAAACAAATACACTCAACCTTCTATCAATTCATTTGGAAGACTAAACAAAATGGCTTTCCTACTCCAAGCTAAGTATTTCTCATAAAGGAGGAGGACAAAAGTTGATAACCACTGACCACAGGATAACAACATTTTGCACTCACTTTCTCCTTAATACCCAACAACAGGAAAAGACACGCAGACGCACCACCCAATATATTTTCAGTTCTTCCACCAGAGGTCTCCCTTTCTCCACAACCTTAAGAATGACAGCAGCCCACGTGCCATTGAATTTAACAAATTTCTATAAAGATGTCCTTTGAAGATGGAAGTACTTAAACAGCATCCCTTCTTGAAATTCTCATGGAACCCACCTTCCACAACACGATGGTAAGGAACCTCATTCACAAAGTAGGACAGCAATCAGGCCGAATAGATAGATATTGTGAAATCTGCTTATCAAGCGCTTAGGCCTGAATGTTAGTATAACGAAAAAGATTGCTCAGGCCTTCCGAGACAGATCCGTACCTCTCTCTCTTTGTGCTAAAAACCAGCAATGCATGGGATAAACTATTACTGAACTATAATAGAACGATCCAATCAAAACACTTCACTGGATAATCCCGTATCATCCCAGCAAACACCATTTCACCTACCATATCGAAGTAGCGACACCAAACCCGACGCAGATATTCATGGAGAATGTGGCACAATGCACTTACATGAATTCAACCCGAATTTTTCAGATAACTGTATCTTCTGTTACCGAGCTGGAATAGTCCTGCATATCTACTTAGAATACCTAAGTATTCTAAGTAGATATGCCGTGGTATTCTAAGTAGATATTCTCAACCGCTGGTTAAGACGTCCGTTCCGTCTAGGAGAACGGAAGTCTTAACCAGCGGTTGACTATATATATATATATATATATATATATCATCATCATCATCATGCGTATCAAGGATTTAGGCCTACCATGGCCTGTTGCGGTCTTCGAAGTCATCGTTGAATCGTTTAAGAGGACATCCTGGTTTTCTTTTTCCTAATGGCTTTTTCCTTTAAGGCTTCTTTTGGTAGTCTTTCTGTTTTCATTCTTTGAACGTGTTCCATCCATTTATGTTTATATTTTTTAATTTTTTCTATTACTGGTTCTTGGTTTAATTCTTTCATAATTTCTTCGTTTCTTTTGTGATCAAATAGGGTATACGTTGCAGTTTTTCTCATAAACTTCATTTCTGCTGTTGTTAATCTTTGTTTGTCTTTTTGTTTTATTGTCCAGATTTCGCTTCCATACATTTAAGACTGGTAGGGCTAATGTATTATATACTTTTAGCCTGGTTTGTTTTTGAACTAGGTCTGGTTTAAATATAGAATTAATTACACCTGTTATTTTTAAATATTTCGCAATTTTATGTTTATATCTTTTTCATTTTCATATGTGATCATACATCCAAGGTAGTTAAATGAATTCGCCTGTTCTAAGATCTTGTTATCTATTACTATTTTAGTTCTTGCTGGATCTTGTCCTTTAAAGCCATAGTTTTTGATTTTTCCTTTGACATTATCATACCATAATCTTTGGCTATCTTATTTAGATCTAAAATAGCTTTCTGTAAGTTATCTTCAGAATTTGTGATTATTATTTGGTCGTCGGCAAGGAGGAGAGTGTTTAAGTTTACTGTAGGTGAAAGTTTAATTCCTTGATGTAAATTTTTATTCCATTTTATTATTATTTCATTTAAGTAGATATTAAAAAGGGACTTCCCTGTCGGATCTCCCTTGGTTTATCTCTCTCGTATATGATAGCTCGTGATTTAATCTTATTTGTATTTGATTATTTTCATATATACTTGTGATAGCTTTTAGGATATTATTTGGTATTTGTCTTTCTTTTAATATGTTTCTTTTAACTTTGTCAAATGCTTTTTCAAAGTCAATAAATGCAATATGTGTTTCTAAATTGTACTCTTCTTTTCTCTGTTATTAATTTTAGGGCAATAGACCATGTATAGACTCGGCAAAAGGCCGGGTCTATACATGATCGTCCTTTTCTAAATGCATTCGTACTTCTAAAATAAAGTTTCATATTTCATTAGTTTGCTATTTAAGATTCTGCTACATATTTTGTAATAGGAATTTAGTATACTGATTCTTCTACAGTTTTTAGGGTCATCTCTATTACCCTTTTTAAAGATAGGAATCACAATTGCTTTTTTCCATTGTATTGGGAGAATACCAGTTGAGTAAATTTTAAATATAATTTACTCAACTAAAATTTAAAGTTTATATATATATGAAAGAATGATCATTAACTCGGCTAATGATCATTCATATTTTTATGAAGAATTGAATGACTAGAACCGAGATTTATGTAAAAAGGTTTTAATATAAAAACACTACTAGTTTCGGCCTCAACGGTCTTCATCAGGTGACATTATAAAAGAAAGAAAAAAGAAAAAACACTAAACACTGAAGGTTAAAAGACTATGGACAACATAGAGAGTCTCTATACATAATTAGCATGAAAACGTTGTAGTTGTATTTGAAGCTGTTCTTTCGTTTGTTGCATTGTTGGGAGAGTGCGTGCTTGCAGCATCACGTGAACGCCAGTACATGATTACAGCTGTATGACTATCTGGGAGATTGTAGCTCAAATTATTATTTAGATGAACAGGATTGAAGATGATTTCTCTAGATTCCAAGATTTTTTTCTCTAGTTCATCATTGCAATGGAAGATGTTAGTATATTTTTCCTAGCAGACTTTGTGACTTTGGTTTTCATCATCAGGATTAGCCGAGAAAAGGATATGACTTGATAATGCACTGGATCGCTGTCTCTTGTAAGTAATGTCCCTCATGTGTTCTTCCGTACGTAATTCGACAGATTTGTTTGTCTGCCCAAAATAAGTAATATCACAATTACACAATATTTTATATACACCAGGCTATTTTAGTTGATGATGACAAGGTTTTGGGTGGCTTATTAAGAAACGGATCTTTGAAGTGGAGTGAACAAGGTTCTGCAATTGTATTTTCTTAGAACGTTTGCTAATTTATGTGAAACTGTACTTATATATATATATAGAAAATTTTTACCTTGGGTATAACATATGTTAAAGATACCAAGTTATTTTAAATATAAACCTGGTTTTCTTTACTCCATTTCCCAAGTAAGCAAACAGACAAGTCAGTCAAGTTTTCGCCTGCAAGTGTTGCAAGTCTAGATGTATGATGCTATTTGAAGTCCAAGGCAACTCGTGGTAAAGGTAGAATAAGCTCTGATCACTATTCTTAATATTTACCCTTAATGCCAAGCAGATCTGCTGGAGGAGATGTATGATGCTATGTATTAAAGGCAAGGAGCCACTACCCAGACCGGTTTCTACCTTTATTGAGGTCTCATCAGTGGGAGCCAGGCTAAGAAAGGGTAAATATTAAGAATAGTGATCAGAGCTTAATTCTACCTTTACCACGAGTTGCCTTGGGCTTGCACTACGTGCAAGGTCAGCTAGACTTGCAACTCTTGCAAGCGCAAACTTGACTGACTTGTCTGTTTGCTTACTTGGGAAATGCAGTAAAAAAACCAGGTTTATATTTAAAATAACTTGGTATCTTTAACACACACACACACACGCACACACACACACACACACACACACACACACACACACACACACACACACACACACTAACTTTTCGTAGTGTTTATAGTTATTTCCTCTATGTTTTACAGATCTAATGTGCACCTGAAGAAGAAGGCTGTGCTATTAACCTTTGTTTTCACTTTTCTCGGTTTCTTGTCATTCAATTTTTAAAAAATATATATCAACTGAGTAAATAAATGTTCACACACACACACACACACACACACACACACACACACACACACACACACACACACACACACACACACACACACACACACACACACACACACGTATGAAGATTGATTTACTCGGTTGTTGTACATATTTGTAAAAAGAATTGAATCACTTAAACCGAGGGAAATGGGAAAAGAAGTTTATTAGTACGACACAACTAATTTCAGCTTTTTAACAGCCTTCGTCAGGTGCACATTATAAAAGTAATAACCATTAAACAAAAGAAAGTAAATGTATATATAAATGTAAATGTAAAAGTAAATTGTAATTGTATGTAAAAATAGTAGTGGTCGTGGTCGGCAGTAGGTGGCGTTGGTGTAGTTGCCAAGTTGGTGGATTGAGTGGTTGATATACAGAGTTGTAGAGCAGGTGCTCTCCCTCGATGGGTCTTTGGACTCCCTGGAGGTGTCAAATAATAATAATAATAATAATAATATATTTAACGTTAAAACGTTGAACTCAACGTATTCAAAGCTGTTCTCTCGTTGGCTACATTGTTAGACGTGTGAGTGCGTATAGCATCTCGTGAACGCCAGTATTTGATCACAGCAGAATAACAGTCTGAAAGCTTAGGTTGTTGTTTAGATGTACAGGGTTGAGGACGATTTCCTTAGATTCTATAATCTTTCTTTCCAATTCCTCATGTTGCCATGACGAATTGTAAAAAAAATGCGCAGAGTTATTTTATTAATAACTCTGCGGATTTTGTGTCATATATTAAAGATATTATTGTCAAGGAAGATGAAATCATGGCTAGCTTTGACATAGTCTCCTTGTTCACAAATGTTCCTACAGACGACGAGGTTCCGGTACTACTCAAGGATAAATTATCTAGAAAGATCTTAGCCTTACTTACTCATTGCATCAAGTCAGGATACTTTAAATTTCAGGATACCTTCTATAAACAAAATCATGGTTTTGTTATGGGTAATCCTTTATCTCCTTGACTTGCCAACATTTATCTTGAAGATTTGGAAGTTAAAGCTATCTCTTCCTATCCCTTAAAACCAATCATTTGGAAACGATATGTTGACAACATTTTCCTAATTTTGGAGCCATGGCCGTGAATCTCTACTGAAATTCCTTGAACATCTCAATGTTCAACAACCAAATATTAAATTTACGGCTGAATTTAAAGCTAATGGTTCCCTTCCTTTTTTTTAGACGTCAAACTGACCCGTTCTTCAGAAAAACTAAAAATTTCGATCTACAGGAAACCTACCCACACCAACAGATATCTCCATAGTCAATCCCATCCTCCTCCTCAGAAATTTGGAATAATTTCTACTTTGGGACATAGAGCTCGCTCTCTTCTTGATGACCCGTTGAACTTCATAAAGAAATCAATTTTCTTAGATCTACGTTTCGACTAAATGGATATTCTCAAAAAATTACTATAAAATACCTATTTAATCCTTCTGGTTGCGATAATGAAGAGTTGAATAATGTAAAAGATAATATCTCTATATCACACATAAGCTCTGTTTCTCCCAAATTAGCCAAGGTTCTTAAAAAATATAACATAAGAAATTTATTTACTCCTCTTCCAAAAATCCGTTCTCTAGTAAGCCATCCAAAACCTAGTCATCATAATCTTAAATATCCTGGTGTTTTTCCGATGTGGTGTGACTGTGACATTCCTTACTTTGGCCAAACAGAGAAGTCAATCGATTTACGTATTGAGGAGCACAAGAGAGACGTCACTTACAAGAGAACACGTGCCAGTGCTTTATCTAGCTCTGTTTTCGGCCAATTCTGATGAAGAAACCCGTAGCCATACAATCATTTTGGGACAAATCTAACAATGTTTTCCGTTGCCATGACGAATTGGAAAGAAAGATTATAGAATCTAAGAAAATCATCCTCAACCTTGTACATCTAAACAACAACCTAAGCTACAACCTTTCAGACTGTTATTCTGCTGTGATCAAATACTGGCGTTCACGAGATGCTATACGCACGCACAGGTCTAACAATGAAGCCAACGAAGGAACAGCTTTGAATATGTTAATTCAACGTTATAACGTTAAATATATACATTAACTTTCCGTGATGTTTACAGTTTTTTCCTCCATGTTTAATGGTTATTTCTTTTATAATGTGCACCTGACGAAGGCTGTTAAAAAGCTGAAACTAGTGGCGTAGTACTAATGAACTTTTTTTTTCATTTCTCTCGGTTTAAGTCATTCAATTCTTTTTAAATATATATATATATATATTTGTATCTATACTATCTCTTTATGACTGCGAAAGCAGTGATATACAGTTTCTATCTCTTATACACAAGACGAGATAGCATAATAATTTCACTGGAAGAGGCGGCCGATCATCTCCTTCATTGAGCCCTCAACTTAAGATTTGGAAAGAATGAAATTTCTCAGATTATTCTTCTTTCACTGAAGAATAATAATTCTGAAATTCGTGAGTGTCTGAAGTCTGAAGCAAAGACATAATTTACAATCGCTTGGCATGTGTGAAGAATTTGGAATAAACCCGGTTCAATTTACTTTATGCATTTCGGGTCTCATTAAACATTTTCAAATATTAATAAGTGAAGGGATAAAATTGACGTTTATAAAGCGTAGCTTCAGTCGTACTTTCAAACTAAAGCATCATCATCATAGAAATCTGTGGAGACTGGAGATTTTTGGAAATTAGGGTATCACTGAGAATTACATGTTAGGCTTCAAATCTCAAACTGCGGCACACAAAAAAAATAGTTAAGTGTGTGAGATAGCTTCCCAAATTGTTTAATTATCGGGAAAGTGATTACCGGAGCACAAATCATGAAATCTCCGAAGGACATCATCAAAAACACGTCTACAATGATTGGGTAATCGGATATTCGCTTTAGGAGCAATCACTGTAGAAAATTTACATACTCGTATAACGTTCGTTATGAATATCAACGAGTTTGTTAATTATCTTGTGGACGTTAATTATCTCAATAAATAAATAAATAAATATGCCAATATAGCCGCGTAATAGTTTCCGTTATGCTAGATCTGTAGAATCTTCTATGTTTCATTCTGACACTGACTACAAGAACTATTCTCCAGCCTTTTTTTTAAAGCGTTTTTCGAGTTTGTCGCTCTTTAGTTCAAGTCAGCTAGATTTATTTATCAACTGAAACTTGGATTTTTAATCCGGCAACTCAGAAAAATCAACACTACAATATTTTCGCAATATTACTTGCTAGGATTAGGAACACCAAATGGAGCAGGCTAGGCTATTTTGTTGCGTCTTCTTGGAAGCGGAATTATATCCGCTTCTAATGTTGGAAGTATTTTTGTGTTATTTATAGCACTGATTAGACATACGGTATATTGAAGCGCTAGAAATCATTCTTTCCTTTCCTTTAGCACATAAGGAATGGGATCAGTCATTAAATGCTGCTAATATTAATTTCTTACATAATGTAACTGTTTTTACTCTGTGAAGACTTTCAGAGGCGCAGGTAATGGTACATATTTGGGGTCAGCCAAGTAGCAAATCTTCGACACAAATTTGAAGGAGAAAATGATAACGTTATTTTACTTAAGGTACATATTTAGTTAAGACATAAATTATGAAATGACTTAACCTTTAAAGATATATTATGAAACTGGTGTAATTCTGATTCTATGATTGGGTAATCGTGTGCTGTTTGTCCCCTCTGCTAATAGATTGTATTTTGACTAAAGAAAAGAACCGGAGCTCTAATAATTAAAAGAAAACATAAAGTCATTATTCTTACTTCTATGAAACTTTTCACGAGCATTCTCATCTTCGTCTCTTTTTTTTTTCTCCAACTTTAACTTCCAACCACTTTCAGTACCCACCGAAGTTACTCGTAGCAGTAGTCAATATCGAATTATTGCTTCGAGTGATCCCTCGAAGAACGCAACAAAAAGAGTTCGGTTTCTTACAAGTACTCGGGGTCAAAGTAAATGTGTCAACTGAGATGATTTATCGACATCCACCAGTCATGGGTACGACTCGAGTCCCCTTCCATAACATCCAGATGGATTTTTAACGATGCGAAATATTTTTTCCCCACCCAACAACACTTGGAAAGCTTTCTAAAAGAGAGAGGGAAAAGGTTCTTGCGACCACAACACATTTCGACTTTATCAAAGCGGCTGGAATTAGTGCTTGCTGCTGTCAGGGCTCTTGATGTACTTAGCGTTAATGCTGAACTATCCACTTTAGTAAGGAGGTAAGCGGATAGAACTTTGGGCAACGAGGATATAATATGAAAGGGAGTATGTTCTGATTTCGTTTCTTGCTTTTTTTTCTTCTCAGTATTTAGTGATAATATTAATTTTGAACGTGCTATTTAGAACCCCTCGCGATTCTCGTTGTTCTAGAAAAGATATCAACTGATTGCTACTTTATTTTTAATCTAGTTGAATCCGAGATGAATTTACAAGCATCACACGTTATCTGTTGATTTTTAGGCAATGGTAATGAATTATTAGCATGCCTATGCTAGTTCTACTTAATTTTTATTCATTTCGGATTTCATAACACAAGTATCGCGCACTAACGGTTCTCGTTTGACACTATAAATTATCAAACTTTTCATTTAAACACTCTTAGAACTAAATACATTAATGGGAGAAAAGTAATTAGTGTAAACTTCGTTTATTAGTGTAAACTTCTTTTCCAAATGAGTTTCGTTGAACTCCACGTTGGAAAATGCAGTACATATGAAGATATATATTAAAGTTGTGGGTTCATTTTTTCTTCTTCTGATGAATGTCAACCAAATTTCTTTAATTAGCTGAATATTTCACACCACTTAAGTAATAAATCATGTGTGTTGTTTTTATTAGCACTTCATTGAGATTCCTACCCGTTTAACAGATTTTTTTTTTAAATCTAGAGGGTTGGGGAGAATATCCATCACGAGTTTCTTAGATGACATAAAACGGCGACTGGGATACGGACATGGATGTGTTAAAACATCTAAGAAATCTATTCATGTTGTACTTGGCCAAACGAGGCGTTTCACATATTTGAAATATCTTCTTCTTTACAATCTATCATCCTTGTAGCTTTCACTCCTGAGAAATAATATCTCAAGAATCTCAACAATCAATGTTTTTTCCTCAGTGGAAATATCAACATAATCGCAACTGATACCACTCGTGATATCGCAAAAATTGTTCTCCAGTACCACTTTATGAGGTCCTTAACCGTTTTATTATTAATAACGATGTCCTTTAATTAAATCATTTTAAGGAAATATGCTGAATTTACTTGATTAACGTTTACTAAACAGTTACATATGTAGTCACTGCTGAATATTATTCTTTACACCATATTTTTAGAAAAACAGCATGACTATTAATTGATATAGAAGATCTCAGTTAACGTTTCCGTTCTTTATAATAATCAGGTATGGATAGATGCAGCCACCCAGATATTCTTTTCCTATGGTCTTGGGCTAGGATCCTTAATAGCCCTTGGAAGCTACAACAAATATCACAACAACGTATACAGGTAAAGTGAAATTATTTAATTAGCCAATTATAATTTAACCAATTGTAAACATCAAGATGTACAGTATATTTCGTTTCATGGATGATTCTTCCACGCGTCGTGCAATTATATGAATTCCTTCTCGCTATCTCAGTTCGCTCAGAATTTTTCTTGCCATATTCAGTCAGGAATTCTGACAACTATCTCTATTTGAAAGAGGGACAGTTTTTATTTTGAATGACTTTAACAGAAAACGTTTAGAAGGTTTCTAATTCTCTAGCCCTTGATAGAGAACATAAATTTGAGGTCGGATGTCTGCCTGTTTTAATGGATGAACAACCCCCATTCAAATAGAGAAAAGACCTTTCCGTCTCCGTAAGAGAAAAACCTAACTCTTTTTTCGTTGAAGAACCCTCACTTCTTAGATGGGATTCGAATATGCGTCTTTTCAGCCGAAGGGAAAATGCCATAAGATCATCCTCTGACTAAATCCGGAGTGATTAGAAACATATTCATGATAAGTTACCATCAATGAAGGTGAACTGATACAGCATCATTACAGCGTATTTTTCATAAACAGCATATACTAGTTTAAAAAAGCGCTCGTTCATCGTGAGAGACATTTTTTCCTCCATTAGAAAAGTCAAAAGTAGAAATCAGAAAAGTGACTATTGTGGAAAAATGTAAGCGCAGTTTACAACATGATGGCATTTTTTCCATCATGTTGTGCATGCATACAGAATCGAAAGAATGTTTATAAGAATGAATATATATATATATATATATTGCGCCATACTGAATAACTACAACTATATGAGTATTGGAATTCTCTGAATCTAGAAATGAGCCTTTCGGGGAAATGTTCTGATAAATAAGCTCTAGAACCACGTGATGTGTGACAGGTTGCTCCGTCACTTTGGAATACTTGTGCACAAAATGGATACTTGTAGGTTCGTATGTTTACACGACCGCTTAGATGGAAATGCGCTTCGTCAGAGAACCAGACATTACGAGGAAGGACGGATCTTCATAGACACTGGCCAGTACGCGTGCATGGTATTCCCGCCGTACAGAGTAATCCGTTGCTGTTAAACACTGCCCCACCTGAATGACGTACTAAAAGGCGCCCAGCTCCTTATGGATTCTTTGTAATGACCACCTTGGTATCCCAAGTTTTCCCGCTGTTCGGCGTTGACTGCGTTTCGGGAGGACACGCTTAAGGTAACGACGAACAAACTGATCAAAAACATGTCGTAGGCTTGGACCATTTACTCTACCAACTCCGTATCTTCTTTTTCTTCTACAGCTTCTCCCACTTAAGTGGGGTCACTGTTGATAATGAGTCTACCAACTCCGTATGAAAGAAAATAATGCTCAACACTAAACGTCTTTTCTTGCAACGTCAACACCATTGCTACAACTAAATGTAATAATGACGTAGACTTCACGTGCTCTTCCATTAATATCCATGCAGTCGAACGGCATATCTCGTAGCACATGTACTAAAGGAGGGGGGGTGTCGAAGTTCAGTACTTTTTTTTTGCTGAGAAGTTCTGATAAACTCCTATAAAAAATGCTATTAAAGCAACTGATATATTCGCAAGAAAGAACATACGAGGATATAAGAACATAGGTTACCTTCATAACTCTGCTACTAGTATGTTCTTTCTTGTGGTTAAATCGGTTGCCTTAATATCATTTTTTTATGTTTATTAAAACTTCTCCCCCCCCGGTATAGTTTTTTGTTTTGACATATTCTTATCATGAACTAAAAACTGATATTTAGTGCAAACTAGGATGTCTTGTAATCTCTCAAAGACGTCAAGATGATTTCAAGCGAAGAAGAATTATTGGAAATCTTGAAGAAGGCAGCAGATTTACTGATATTGCCAGCCAAAGAGTTTGGAATCAATAGTGTTGTATTAAAGCTCTGGGCAGCGTTTAAAACCAATGGAATTGTTCCAGACGTTTGCTAAGAGATCGCCATCGCTCTAGGACGGAGCATGAAGACATATTTTTCGTTATAATAGCAAAACGTAATCCACGCTTCACGGCAGGACACCTTGCGAGTCAGCTCCAAGCACAGGTACGCGAAAATCTCGACAAAATATGGCAAGACCCGAAGGCCTATAGTCTGAGTCCCTTTATCCATAGCTCATCGTAGAGCATGTTTTCAGCGATGTTTTATCCATAAAAATTGGACAAGACACTAATGGGCTAATGTAACTCTTTACAGATGAGAGTCGCTTTAGTCTTTCCTCCGTTTCTAAACGATTCTTTCTCTGGCTTGAAAGTGGCACTGCTTACCATTGCGAGAATGTTCTTGAAAGGGATAGAAACAGCAGTACTGGGATCATGGGGGAGGTATTATGTTAAATGGACGCATCGAGCTACAGGTGCTGGAAAAAAGGAGTATGACTGATGAACAATATTGCAATGAAGTTCTTGAACGTTATGTTCGATTGTTCCGTGGTGCTGTAGGCGAAGAATTAATTTTCATGGATGATAATGCCACGTACATTGAAGATGCTTCTGAAAAGCGATAGAGAATAATAATCGAATCGAATGGCCAGAACGTTCTCCCCAGATCTCAGCCCCATAGAACGCATTTGAAACGCAATAGGGAGACGCACTGCTGCTCGAAATTCCTCTCCAGAAAACAAACAAGACCTTCTCCTTACTCTGAAGGAGGAGGCGGACCAGTTTACCTCAAGAACGCTTGAATCACTTGGTGTTGAGCATGATACGACCTTGTGAGACGTCACAGGGTCGTATTATGCTCAACAAGACATTTCAGACTGAAATGTCTCTACGCATTGTTTTCTGTAGGCACTGTACATTAATTCCTTAAAAATTTGTAACTTTTGCCAAAAACGTATTGCAATTTCATGTGTAGTATAATTTATTAGTATGCTGTCAAGGGTTGCTGATAGTGTAATGGCCTCTGGATACAGAGGTTAGCTGCGAATAAACAGGGAAACCTGTGAATAAGGAGTCGTGGACAATGGGACGACATCTACCAACAGGAAGTGGTGAGACAGACAGTGGCATGGTTATCTCTATAAAAAGCCACACATTTCCACTGACGGGGATGCGACTTGTCGAGATGCAACCGCCATTCAATAAGTTACAGCCCGATGGAAGTTGGGGCAGCAAAAACGTTCATCCTGATCAGCGGAAAGTCACCATGGTTGGCGGACAATCATGTAGAATGAGAAGCGGCTAGCACACTGAGCTTCTTCAGAAGACAACGCGATACTACCTTGTTCTATTTTCCCCTAGTAAGATAGCAGTATGGATGGATATTCTAAGAAATAGTAAAGCGCACAATAGCTCAATACTTTTGCAGCAGGGGAAGAAGCAAGGCTTCCCAGATGGTAAACCTGCAAAATCCTGGTACATTCAGTGGGACGTAGAATGTGAGAACCCTCCTACAAATTGGAAAATTGGAAAATTTGAAGAGAGCGATGGAGAGATTAAAAATAGCCATATTGGGAATTAATGAAATGAGATGGAATGGAACTGGAGACTTTTGGAATGGTGATTAGAGAATCATTTATTGAGGTGATAAGACGGAAAAAAATGAAGTTGCGGTGGTTCTCAATAAGGAATGGGGAAGAAGCGTAATCAACTCAGTAAAATGTAGTAGCAGATTGATAATGATAAAACTAGAAGCAAAATCAACAAATATTATAATAATAATACAAGCTTGTATGCCTACTTACGACCATAGTGATGATGAAGGTGAGAGAGTATATGTAGATATTGGGAATCTAATCAAACTGACTAAGAAGGAAGATAATCTTATTGTCATGGGGGATTGGAATGCAGTCATTGGTGAAGGCAAAGATGGTAGAGAGGTGGGAAAGTATGGACTTGGATGCCGAAATAAAAGAGGAGATAGATTTTTGGAGTTCGCCACCTGTTTAATCTGATCACTAATACCTGGTTTGAGGTACCAAAAAGAAGGTATACTTGGAAAATGCCACGAGATATAGGAAGGTACTAAATAGATTTAAAAATCAAGTAAAATCATGCAAAAGTTATAATAAAAAATTAAAAATTATAATAAAAAGGTTATAATAAAACCAAATCATGCACGATTTGGTTTTATTAAAATACAATCTGAAATTTATAAGGCTGTCACAACCAAGGGAACATAAATAACCTGAACACAGAGGGAAAACCATAGAAACTATAAATAGCAAACTGATGAAAGCATGAAAACTGGAGAGAGGAAAAAGAAAAACATAGAGGAAAAATTGACTCACTTGAAGGACACAATCATCAAGGCTGCCAATGACTGCATAGGATTAAGGAACAAGCAAACTAAAAAAAGTCATGGATCACCCGGGACATTCTAGATCTAATAGATGAAAGAATAAAATACAAAACCTCCCTAGAACCTAGCACCAAGAAGCCCTAATAAAATCAGCCAGCAATAAAATAAAAACGGTAATAGTAAGAATACGTAGAGGTGTAAGACAGGAGGTGCTCTCTTTCATCCATACTGTTTAATTTCTCCATTGAAGATGCAATGATAAATTGAAAGAATTAATAGAAACTGGAATTGAGATAAATGGAATTGACGTTAATTGGCTATGGTTGGCGGATGATATAGAAGTTATAGCTGATAACGAAGACAAACTGAAATCTACCCTGACAAAGATAGAAGTAATCTTCACACAGTACAGCCTAAAAATTAATTACAAGTAAAACAAATCCAATGAAAATAAACCTGGAAATAAATAATAACCTAATACAACAGGTATCCTCTTTTAAATATCTTGGAAATCTTATCACAAAAGATTGAAGAAACCAATCAGATATTAAAGCACGAATAATCTTGGCCAAAAAAGTATTCTACAACGGAAGAAGCATTTTTTTTATCAGTAAAGGACTTAGCCCAGCTCAAAAAAGGCTAGTGAAAACATACATATCGAGTATTGCATTATATATGGTTGTGAAGCCTGGACACTAAGAAAACAAACCATCAAAACGTTGGAGGCATTTGAACTTTGGTGATGATGGGGAAAGATGATGAAAATTAGTTGTACAGAAAGGAAAAGTAAAGTTCTAAATATAGTTCATGAAGAGAGGTCACTTATGAACCACTTCAATAAGAGAAGAAAAAGCCTAATTGAACACCATCTGAGGCATGGGGGACTGATTACAAAATAATGAAGGGAACTGTAGAAGGAAAGGGGCCACGAGGCAGGCTAAGAATTTCATATATAAATAACATAATGATGCTAAATTCATAATGATGCTATTCATATATAAATAACATAATGATGCTAACTGACGCTAAGAGTTATGAAGAGATAAAAAGGAGGTCACAAGACAGGATGTTATGATGTGCTGTTATAACTAACCACTCTTCGGATTGATGCGCCAGAGAAGAAGATGCCGGCAGTAAATATATGTTCACATTTGGCTGTAGTCCTGAAAATGTTTTCATATACAAGTAAAAATGTAGTTCGTCCATAGCTTTTATGCTCTGCATCAGCATCAAGGACACTCTAGTATAATTCATCTTTCCTGATATTGTATTTGATTCGTCTTATTAAATTTGATTCGTCGTCAATTATTCCTGACTTCTGGAAAATATTGACTACGTTATATTCCGTGCTATGATAGTAATTTTTTTTTAAAATAAGTTTAATACAAAGCTATTTACTCAGCCGTAAATAAACTTACGTTCACATCAAATTGCATGACAGTTTTTCATTTATGTATAAAAGGCCACAATTCCTCACACCACGCCGTAAGGATGTCGAGATTTTTGCCCAAATGTTTGTCCTAAGACCTAGGGTTCGAATCCTACCTAAGAGCTTTGGTGTTATTAGGACATTTCGAACTTGTCCAATATCATAAATGAGTGCGTATTTTTATTTATTTATATATTGATTTATTTTTGTCTTCAGACAAAACAGACAACATCTTCCTTCCTTCTGGAAGGAAACTCAGACATTTCATTAAAAAAAAAAACGTATGTGGGTCTGGATACTGGAAAAAATGACCCTGATACTTTCTGTCATTTTTGGTTGCTTATGTATTGTATTGATTTTTCTTAGATTGTACTACAAAGATTGTTCAACTTTGCCGAATAGCAGCAACATAATTGGATTTACAATCTGACGTGGATATGGCATTTAAGAAAGGAAAAAAAAACGGATAAAGCTGATTCCGAAGAATTGGAAAGGAAAAGACCGATTGTATGTGATAAATGTCAAGCGGGGATTATGACGACCAGATAGAGTAGGAAGATGACGAAGGTAATGTAAGTTTGATTTGTAACCACGTCTTACGAAAGACATGAATAGATGGCAATATTTATACATGGAAATAAAAAAGTTTGGAATATAACACACTACAATGTATTAAGGATAAATTTCGGCGGGGAAGGCAATGATGGTTATCGGATTTTGTTTGATGGCAAAAAAGTGAAAACTATTTCGATGAGGAAAATTATTTAGGACAGAAAATAGAGCTTGTGTGGTATGTAAAGTAAACTGAAGAATTCAGTATATATAGTAAAGAATGGATTTTTCTTAGACTGAAATCGACATCGCGGATAGATCATTCGAAGCAGAATGTGGGTGAAAATAATTGGATAATGGGTGAATGCGATACGGAAGAGGAGTTTCAATAAGCAAAATTTCTTACTGAGTGTGAAATAAAGAGTTTAAAAAATGTTTATTTTATTAATGTATGCCTATAAATGATGAGAAATCTGTGGCTAAAGTAAATACAGCAAATTGGATATTAATTAAGCTATATGCTGCACCTAAGTGTGACTTTATTAATTTATGAGATCTTTGTATTAATGATCTTAAATTCGTGATAATATTCATTGAGTTTTGAAAGGTCTTAATGCTTTTAAAAGATTTCTAAGGCCGACCTTTAGTCTATCTCAGTTGGATGAAAATGCTGTTCTTTTATCGATGAATTTAACTTCTGTATGTATTTTATTTTAAACTGGAATTTTGTTCTGAATAGGAATTTGGAATTTATTTTAAATAGGAAAACTATCAGAGAATACATACAGTCTAAGATTACGCTATATACTGTCATCGTAGCTTCCGTCGTAATTCCACCCAATTCCTTCCTCCCAGATGCCAGGCCTCTTGAAAGGTAGGGGTAGGTTTCCTGGGGGGAGGAGAAATCACATTAAAATATGTGTGTGAAGTCATTTGATGATGTTTCTACTTTTTGTCTGGATGCGTTTGCAAACATAATGGAGATTAATTCTTTTTTTACAACCATCATGTAATTTCAAAGAAATTACACGTACACTGCTTGAAAAGAAGTCAACAGACATCATAATGTGAGGAACAAACAGCCATGGTGCCGACCTAAATAAGATGTAGGACCTCCTTTCGCTCCGGTGACTTCAGAAATCCTGCGGGGCATACTTTCAACAAGCGTACGTTAGCGATCAATGGGAATTTTGGACCATTCTTCCTGTCGGCATGTGATGAGATCCTGAACTATACGGGGATGGACGTCCCTTGATCTCATCCTGTGCTCCATTTCATCCCGCAAATGTTCAAGGGTTGAGCTCAAGGCTCTGTGGAGGCCATTCAAGTGTGGGGGCGTTCATGTCCACAGACAATGCAGTTAGAGCAGCCTTATGACACTGTTCTTTGTCTTGCTGAAAGAGACACCAGTCAGTTCCGCAGAAACGCCACAAAATAGAAAGCACTACAATGTCCAAAATGTTCAGATACCGCTCAGAGTTCAATGTTCGTGGCACCACAAACAGAGATTCCAGACCAAACCAGGAAAAACAGGACCATACCATCACACCGCCATCTCCGAATGTCATACTTGGAGTTATGCGCTCTGGTAAGAGACGTCCACTGGGCATCCGCCAACCCACACTTGTCTACCTGCTCGGTAAAGGGTATAGCGTGATTCGTCTCTCCATATCACAGCTTGAATAAAAGGTACACTGGTCGCAAGTCATTGATGAGAGTGATTAATAAATAAATAGATAACTAAATAATACATCAGGAGATAAAGAAATGGTGACATAGTGTAATGCTAAGACTTCGAACAAGATTATGTTTCTATGAAGAGAGAGCGATATATATATTATTATATATCGCCGATATATACGATATATTAACATATACTATTCATTGTTGTTTGATGGTTTATGGATAGAATTGGCCTTGTAATTTTTTATGTTTTATATGTTATGAATGTTAAGCAATGTGCAGATTATAAGATTAATAATAGTAATAATAAATAAATAAATAAATAATAATAATAATATATTAAAATTAAAATAAATATTATTCATATATTATATATAATAAATAAATATATATATAAAAAAAAAATATATATATATATATATAGACTGCAACATACCAATCCCAGAACATTTAAGCAGTAATAAATGTAATAACCAAAAAAGAAACAAAATACAAAATACCAGCTAAAACAGAAATACATCTCACGTTCTTGAATAGAAACAAAACAATGCTAAGAATATCAAAAACAATGGCCATAAAATATGACAAAAACTCCATAAACGTTCACCGCTTCTATATAATCTCTGAGAGTTGAAAGCTCCATAACACGAAAATTAAGTCAAGATTCCGACCAATGGAAAACAACACAGATAAACCCAAGACAGAAAAAGCCGAGACAGTTCACATCATATTCTATCCTTCTCCTTTCCACTAAAAATATTCTATCTTTCACCTTTTTTTTGCAAAGAATTTACAGCCCATCCTCGGAAACTCGATTTTAATCCACATACCTTTGTTTATCGCAATTCTAGCTCCCACATTTCTCTATCTCCACATTTCACCCACTCACATTCTTCCTTTCTGTCATACTTCAGCAGTGATACATAACTATTTATCATTATACACCAGATGCTGCTCTAAACGAAGAACATCCTACAAAGGTATGTTCAAAATTATTCCTTCTTTATATTTTTCATATATCTACGTCTCTAAAATATCAATAATGCTTTAAAAAACTGAGTAAAAAGCCACTGACATTATACAAGGGGTACTCCTAAAGAAAAATTAATATTAATTTAGAGGAGTAGCATGGAAAATTTTCCAGAAATAATATTCATAATAATAATAATTTATGTGCATTTCTTCCTCAAATTTACTTTTTCAGGGATTCCTTGATCGTATCGTGTATCAACAGCGGCACCTCTATGTTCGCAGGTTTTGTGATTTTTTCCGTAGTTGGGTTTATGGCCCATGAACAGAATAAACCTGTCAGTGAAGTTGCAGCCTCAGGTAATTATTAACATTGATTTTCAAAATGCAATTGTATCCATAGCCCTTGATGTAGCGCAACAGACAGGATTCAAACGTGCACCAGAAGAGATTTATTTCTGTATTTCACTTTTAACTGAATACAGTAAAAAGAATACAGTAACTGAATACAGTAATAAAAGATTGTTGAAAAATAACATGCAGAAACTAAATGCAAAATCAAAAGAATACAGTATTAACTTATAAAAACACATACACAGAAATTATCGGAAAGAATCATAAACAAATATGGAGTCGAGCGGGAAAAAAAAAGGTTTGTTTCACTTCTAGCCTGAGCTCCCAATGATCCTACTATCTTGTTTATGATAGACTTATAATGCTGAAGTCTTGTCGATTAAACTAATCAGGTTGCTGATTCGATCAATCAATGCATACAACTAATCGAAGGACACCTTTTTGACCTAAATGCAGTTTACGCAAATTCATGAACAACAGGATAGAGTCTACACGCTGTATATTAGAATTATAGTGTGTCATCGGTGCCAATGAAAGTTGGGAGTTGTAGGTGGTAAATGATTTTCGTTTTTTTATATGAGAATTCCATCTTATTTTTGGCTTAATATTCTGGCTTAAATATTCTTTGTTTTGCTGTAGAGTAAGATTCCTAGATTATCTAAGCGTTAACTCATTTTGTGTGTGTGTGTGTGGAATTCTCATAAAAGTTATTGTCGTTTTTAAACTATACTTTTGTATAATCTCATTTCATTTTTGTTTAATTTTGCAACTACAGACTGTCATATTGAAACAAGACTGTGTTTGCCTCTATAGATTTTAGTAAAATAGACATCGCAGTCAATTTCATTAAATTCCATCCGGATTGAAATTGTCATATACGTATTGAACAAGTGGATGATAGAGCACTACTGAGAAACACACCTTAAGGTTTTTCCCGTCCGACTCTAATCCTGTTTCTGTCGTCTTTGCGCATCTGCTAACATTACGGCAGTATTATTGTTAATATTCTAAAGTACGGTGCATTAATAACAAAGAAAAAGAGTTCATTTTGTGTTAATAATTACCATTGTATTCGAGAGACGAAACATGAAACTTTGATAAGCTACTTCAGACCCTTCAATAAGCAGAGTAGTTAGTTCTCACCGGATAATGAAATTCATCTACCACCTAAAGAGACTCAAATCCACGACTTATTGTTGGAGAAATGAAAACGCAATTCACTTTATATATGTATATATATCTGTGTATGTGTGTGTGTGTCAAATTTATACACGGGACTTACTTACACACGGGAGTTATTTGTTGTTGTTGTTTTTGATTGCGATGTGCTTTATAACAGCTCATGGATTTTGAACGCCGAACACAAATAACTGAAACAATACAACGAGGTATGACCTCCTTATCAACACAAGTAACCCACACATTACTACGTGCACACCGTGCCACAAATGGGGGGGGGGGATTACAGAAACAAAACTGGTCTTAAGACATTTTATTTATTTTTTTTAAATCAGGCTATTTATTCTAAAGGAAGTGGAATATTTTTCTTAAGTAGTGCAAGTAAGCACCCCACTTAACTTTCTAACTCGGACATCTTCATAAAAATCATTTAAATTTATTTATATTGGTTATTTATCGGTTAGTTATTTTTATTGTTATTATACAAACACCGCCTGGAGTCCATAGTAAGATGCACTGTAACAGACTTCGTCATACCTCATCTATTCGTACCTTGTCTTAAATTGGTTCAATGTTTGTGCACTCATCACCTCATTCTGCAAAACATTCCACTCACCAAGCACTCTGCGTGCAAAAAGGTCATGCCGTACTCTCTTATGCACCACATCTTTATACAATTCCAAGAATAATCTCTTGATTCTATCCCCTTCCCTCATTCAACCCTTTGAAAAATATCCTCGGTATTTATCCGATAAGCACCTCTTAGCAATTTATATGTCTCAATCACATCGCCCCTCCTACTCCAATTTACCACACTGCACTTTACATTCGTTCAACGTGTCTTCACAGTCAGATTCCACAGTCCCGATACTACTTTTTTTTATCCTCCCCTAAAATTTTTCCAGAGCTTGCTTCTCACCTAGAGAGACTTCTAGGGGAAAAAAAAACAAATTTTTAAGAAAATGGACTGAACCAACAAGTGCTGATGAGTTATATTAAATTAACAGCAAATTTTGAATGCATTTTAGAAAAACTACTAATGAATTTCAATTTATTTTCAGGGCCTGGATTAGCATTTTTGGCGTATCCATCAGCTGTATTAAAACTTCCAATTTCTCCTCTATGGGCTGTGTTATTTTTCCTTATGATCCTTATGTTAGGGTTGGATAGTCAGGTAAGTGAGCGCACTGCATTATTTTTGGTAATACAGGAAAAAAATAATAAAATAAACCAAAACTTAAAATGACTTATTTATCGAAAAGTGTAATAAGATTCACCTTTTTTGTACCAAATTCCAAAATTGTAACCATTTCAATTTATATATTTGTGTTATTATTTACTTCTAGTTTTGCACGATGGAAGGATTCATAACAGCAGTCGTTGACGAATGGCCACGACTGTTGCGCCCTCACAAGGAAATTTTCATCGCAATCGTCTGTATCGTTTCTTATATTATGGGACTTTGTTTTGTCACGCAGGTAACTTTGTGATTCACAGCTTGCTAAATTTCTGTATATACAGCAGCAGAACTGAACTGAATGCGCATATTTTAGACCCTTATGCTGAAATGGACTTCAATTCAGCATAAAGGTCTAAAATATGGACCTTATCATAATTTAAAATAACCATGATAAGGGAAAAATAATTTAATTTAATTATTTTTCCCTTATCATCATAAAATTTTTAATTTAATGATAATAAGGGAAAAATAAATTACCAGATCACTTCGCGACGTGATTGTTATTTTGTACAATAAGCTTTGATAGGTGTAAAGAACATTCGGTTACCGTAATATATTTAAGAACTGATCTTCTCCAATTGGTCTCGACAAAGTACAGAAATAAATAAATAAATACAGTAAAAAATAAAATAAAAACCAAATCAATGAAAATATCTATTTTATATTTTATCTATCTTTTATTTATTATCTATTAGAATTTTATCTATTTATATTTTATTATAAATATTATTTATATATATTTTATTACATTCTCAAATAATAAACACAAGAAACAATAATTTTGAATATTCTCAATTTGTTTATAAATGGCACATTTCCAAGTGAAGTAGTGAGAATGAATGGTAAAAAAAAAAGGTAAAAAATAGTAAAATTAAAAAGATCAATGATATCAGGGAAAAAACATTTTTAGTAAATTTAAAGTTTTAGAATGAGGAATATTGGTAAAAAGAGAGGTGACACCAAAGCTTACTGTTATATCATTATTAGCACCCACCCACCCCTCCCAACTATTTGTTATATGGAGCATTTTTGGAGATGGGCCTGGTTGGTTGAGTGATTATCGTATCCACTCTCCAGCTCAAAGGCTGCGGGTTCGAATCCCAATGTGGGCATGGATGTTTGTGATTGTCTGTGAAAATACTAGTGGTGGTGGGCAGTAAATGGCTTTGGTATAGATTCGGTTTGTTGCAGTTGGTGGATTGAATGGTGGCAACGGAGAATTGTAGAGCAGGTGCCGTCCCTCGATTAGTCTTTGGACTCCTTGGAGATGTCACGTAATAATAATAATTTTGAAAAACATGCTCATGACACTTCTATTTGGCTCAGATACATTAGACTTCTTCCTCCACCATCTCAACAGACAGCATCCCAAAATCCAGTTGACTAGAGGAAAAAGAAAACAAAAGCCTTCTTTTTAGATACTCTAATCACACATCTACCCAATGGCAATATTTCTTCCTCATTTTACAGAAAGCCTACCAACACAAGTAGATACGATACCTTGTAGACACTCGTATATACACAAATTTTCCCATCCCATCCAACAATGTGTTTTTATCAAAACCTGCCAGCAGAGTTTCAACTCTGTTCTACGCAGGCTGAACTTACAGCTGAACTCTTCTTTATTCGCCAAATATTCTTGGTTACAATGCTAAAAAGATTAAGAATTAATTATTCTTCCCACCTCCTCACATCCTGTCTGCACGTAGACTATAGTAATGCTATCATTGTTCCTTATATCGGTGGCACCTCAGAAAAAACAGCAAGAACGCTAAAAACATCTCTACACTGCATTCAAACCTTATTTGAAGCTGGCCGCCCTCATCGGCTCTCTCCCATGGATCCTCTATCTTTTTTCTCTGTTTCAGGTGTTTATAAAGTTACTTGTTCTAGCATCTTATCATATTATAGTGGGAGATCTGCTAACATTCGCCTAGAAAAACATAAAAATTACATCTGCTACCATAAGTACGGGCAGTCAGATCTAGCTGATTATGCCTTGGATACCCCTTGATCACACAATATATTTTGATTCCCCTGTGTGTGTGTGTGTGGATCTTCCAAAATGATACAGTTGTTCTTGTAACAATATAAAATCAAAAAACACGTTATTATAGAAATGATAAAAGAAAGATATTAATTAATTTTGACGCTCACAACACATTTGTGAGCTTCCAAATAATTTGGATTACCATTCACAATGTTTTCATTTTTCAGGGAGGAATGTACGTCTTCCAACTCTTCGACTACTATGCAGCAAGTGGAATCTCGCTTCTCTTTCTGATTTTCTTCGAAGTAGTTTCAATTTCCTGGTCGTATGGTATGTGAATTTACATACAGATAACTAATATACAAAATGTTTAGAATTTTCTTTAAAAATTATGGTTGTTTATTTACAAAGAAGTGGAAGAGACACTTTGGCTTGTCTAGATGAGAATTTGTTATTTCCATTCTCATATCTTTCAGGTTAAGTATTGGAGAAACCTCTTGCTTTAAAAAGAAAGAAATCGAGCGTCCTTTTCTAGTCCTTTCAAGCGGAGGTGACAGAATTTCCCTCGGAGAAACAGCGAAGGCCAACTGATTGCAAAATTCAGATTTGATCGGTTGATTTTCTCACTAGAATCCATTTTCGATCACAAAAACGAACTGCAAAAACTGGCAGATATTAATGCAATATATACATTGATATCTGCTAGTGCTGTATAAGTTGCATGGAGGAAGATGGACGAGGAATGACTTCACAGAGAGTGTTGCGAGCGTGCTAACACGAAATTCAAGGGAACGTGTGATGGTGAGTGTTGTACAGCTAATCCTTGACTTATGATGTGTGCGATTTACGACCACTCGTACAGCCATCCTATTAACATCTTCGCACCACCTCAATTCTGCAACATGGACCAGGATGCTATTTCTGTCTACAAGCCATTGTTATTTAAGAAATAGTTTTGCTCAGCTATTGCTGATACTGAGAATGAGAAAACTGTCACAGATGGTTAGAAGGAATATATTTTGCGGAGGAAAAGCGTGGAATAAGGTGGCAGTAGTGAGTGTATAAATGGTGTTTGGAAAAACCACTGAATATATATATAGTCATACATTTACAGATTCGACAAAGACATGCCTTACGAGAAACCGGTCACAAGATGATGCAGTTGGAAGTTGAGAAAGCCCTCAGAGAGGTAGAAACACAGAAATTTACAGAAGAAGAAGAGAAAAAAATCGTACGATACACTCCCTTACTTATTACAGTACACTACTGTAAGCAGAAATTTTATGTTATAATTTGAATAATAGCTAAATTAATTGAAAACATGCTAAGCAACCATCTGTTCCAAGTGCATATGGACGAGAACAAAAGTAAACAAAGAACACTGGATAATGGATTACCACAAGGGTCAATTCTGGCTCCCCTCCTTTTTAACTTGTATATTGCAGATTTGCTAATGCAGCCACCAAGAAGTTTTGTTATGCTAATAACATTGCACTGGCTATCAGACTCACCAACTTTACTACAGTACAAGATATGCTAACAAATGACCTTCCAGTCCTAGATGAGTACTTCTGCAAATGGAGATTACGCCCAAATCCTAGAAAAACAGAAGTTTCATGCCACCTGGACAATAACCACTCTAACAAAGTGGTTTTTGTTCAGACAGTTTGTGGTCTACTTCAACCACAAACTGCAACGCTACAACAGATTCCCGAAATATTCGGGCGTCACTTTGGATGGAACTCTGTCTTTTAAACTACATGTGATTAACACAGCATCCAAGCTAAAAACACGAAATAATTTACTGCAAAATCTATGCGGAACAACTTGGGGTGCCTCAGCAGCAACGCTTCGGTGCATTGCCCTTGGTCTCGTTTACTCTACAGCTGAATACTGCTCACCCGTATGGCTGAACAGCGCCCATGTGTTTTGATGATGCTCAACTTAACACCACTATATGCTTTATTTGTGGATAAAATAAAGTAGTGGTATATAATAAAGATAACATAAAATAAAGAGTGGTAAGCAACATCCCACCTCTACATCTCCGCAGATCCAACTTTCTTTTAAATGAATACAGCAAAATCATGGAAACCCAAGAGCTACCAATCCACGAAGACATCCCACCCCTAGAAATAAATAGGCTAAAGTCAAGGTACCATCCAATCTTAACAGCGAAAAATCTTGCGGAGACAAGTTTTAACATGAAGGAGAAGGGGAAAGAGTCCTGGTGTAACACTCCAACAGAGGAATTCCATGAATTAGTGGACCCAACACAAATGCCTTCGGGTTTTGACCTACCTCGGAAAACTTGGTCTGCCCTTAGCCGAATCCGCACCAACCATGGCAGATGTGCAGACCACCTTTACAAATGGGGCATGATTGCCTCACGCAGGTGCGACTGTGGATCACCCCGCCAGACAATTAGTCACATCACACTAGAATGTGCCCCATGCATACAATGGAAACCTGTCGGACTTCATCCACGCTACACCAGATGCAGTTGATTAGATAATCAACCTAGACATACAGTTGTAGTCTATTTTTCTGTGTCTCTTTTATGACCATATCATGTATTATTATAGTACATATGTCTATTAAGTATTATGTTCATATGTATAAATGATTATTGTAATGTAACGTTTCATGTGTGAACCATACGCTAAATAAATAACTATAAACCAAAAATTAAATTAGTGAAAATGTAGCAAAACTGACCAACGCATTCGAGTATTACGACATATTAAATGTTAACATATGGTTCAAAATAGTGATTTCTGACTTATAATGCAATCTTCTGAATGGAGCCTCGTCAAATGCCGAGGGCTGACTATTTCTTTTAAGAGAACTTTAGAATGGTGTGCAGAATTTTTTTTTCATTATGTTTCTAATTCGCTTTAGCATAATTATGGAGGAATACGAAGGATGGAAGAGGAAATTTTTTTTACACACCTCACTTATGCTTAGAAACAAAATTTGACCAATCATTAACAGAAATTAGTCTGATAATTAAAGTAGATGTCGCAAAAAAGAAAAGTTATGAAATTATAGAAATACTAAGTCAAATTCGTGGAGACATTTTCTAAATTTTGATTTTGCAAGTGAATTTGGGTTGTTTGAGGTTATTGATGATACAGTTAGCCCTTCCCGATAAAGGTATTTGTCAAAAACATGTGGAGAGTAAACGAAGCGTACAATATTAATAACTGTACAAAAGTGAGTAGTACATTACATCAAAGTACTGCTAACTTTTGTTTACATGTTTATCATGTAAAAACCTTGCATACTAAAGTGTACGAAACTATTCATGACATGAATAGCTTTCTCCGTTTCATTGTGATATCCACCATTAGATTCATCCAATTAATTAAGCAAGTCAAAACATGCCAGAAAATATTTTAGCATTCATCGTTACTCGCACTCTCTGTGGGCAAGCCACTCAGTGAAATCAGTCTCCTTACTTTTATGAAGCTGTGTGTGCAATTTTCAGTTTTTCTGTGCACTTGCGTACTTATAAAGAACGAGAAACACAAACGTCTCTAAATAATTATGTATTTTAGCTGCAAAGAAGTGACAGTCTTTAGTTTTGCAATTTCAAACAGCATATTTCGAAATAATAATCAATTAAGAATAACAGGTTGATGAGATAAAGAAAGAAAATTGTTTATCTACCCTTTTGATGCCACGAAACACAATAATGAAACTAACATATAATCTAACATATAATACTGCATGCCATCCAGGTCAACGAAAACAAAACAAAACAAAAAGCTTCAACAAGGACGAAATAGGGTGTGTGTATATATATATATATATACATATTTATATACTCGTATGTATATAAATGTAGAAACAAAATATAGAAACTTAACAAAATATAGAAACAAAAGTTTCTACTTTTAATTAACATAACATTACCTCATGGCTTGATTTTTACAAACACCAAGACTAATGCAATAAGCTAGTTTCCCCAAAAGCAGATATTTTTGAGCATAAAAAAAAATTAAATAAAATAAAAATTAAAGGTACACAAAAGAGAGCGAGATAGGTTTGAGAATTCTAAGTATAAAAGAGGAGCTTAACAATTAGATGCAGGAGGAGAATTTGAAGGGAAGTAGGCGATGAAACTGTATGTTTCCTACTATGAGCAACGGTGGAAGACACAAATTCATTTCATGGTGGGAGGTGAGTGCGGGAAACGTTCGACAGCGTTATGAGCGTGCTGACACTAATAGAATTCAAGGCAACGTATGATGTTTGTGTAGAAAGGAAAAACCTCAAAGATCGGTATCGATGTTTGAGGTTCTACCGATGAAAATCTTTGCACCTCGTTTCAACTGCGACTTCCACATCAGAAAGCTAATTTATTATTCAAGTCAAACCATAACAGGAGATATTTTAGCATTCATCACACTACCGATACTCGGGAACATTAGTCGCTTCAGTATACTTCAGCGTTTTTTTTTCCCACATTTTTCTGTGCACCCTGAGTAGTTATAAAAAGAAAATTACAGACGCCAGAGAAATGATTATGCTATTTCGTTTAGCATCAAATAACAGACAGTATTTACTAAGAGTATAGCTGAAAATATGAAAGTAGCTGATAGTAATCTATCAATTGTAAGACAACATTATTCGCATTAAAAATCATTTAAGAAGGACACGTCGCTCAAGATAGGGACAAAGTTGTATTTTCAACAGCTCTGGTGTTACGAAACGCAATAACAGAACCAAAATGTAATACTTCATGTCATTTGGACTAACCTTAATGTTAACGATGTAGTAAATTAATAGTTTCGTGCGCATTTGCTGTGCAAGTAAATACAGAACAAACAATGGAGCAATGTTCAATAAGTTATCAAAGTGTGGAAAAGAGTGGCGATGATACAATGAGCATCAGGTGGATATCTCAGGCGATAGCAGGAAGGAGGGGTTACTATTGTAAACCAGTGCTAAACATGCAAAGATGAAGGAATAATGAAAATCAGAGTCCCCGGGAAGGGTAGGATTGTGCATGAATAACTACTTGGCATACTACCATCCATCCATCAGTGAATGTTACGGAGGGTAGCAGTGGAAGAAGGGATGAGCGAAGAGGAGGAGAAATTTGTTTTGTGGATTTGGAGTTGAACTGTGTGAGGACGTTAGTTAACTTATGTACGCGTTTAAACGAATTTGACACGGGTGGTGGAATTATTGGCGGCAATTCTGATGATTAGCTGTCATAGAAGTATTTATAGAAGTTGCAGGCTGCGAAAACTGAATTCTGTGTGAAAGTGGTGGACTGCCATTAATCAGTCGAAGTGTCCTTTTCAGTATCGACTCCTGTATTTATAGGAGCTCTTGGGGCACCATCCCAGATGTGAGAGTAGTATTCAATGATCGAGATTTGCGATTTCTATAAGGTTAGGAGCTATCTGGACTAATTAACGTCTCGATAAAAAAATAAAAATAACTTCTGTTTTTTCACTAATTTTTTTTCTGCAGTCTGCTTGTGTCAGGCAGACTACAGACAAGACAATACAAAAGAACAAACATACATTATTATGTCTGTACATGAATGCTAGCAGTATCAGAAACAAATCGACAGAGTTTGCTGCCTTTGTTGCGACCTCAGATTGTAGGTATTAGTGAGACCTGGCTATCAGAATCAGACCTACTAACTGGTTTCGAGTGTCAAGGGTAAAGTATTTTTAGGAAGAATAGAGAGGATAAGAGAGAGAGAAGGGGTGTGCTGCTAATGATATCGGATGACTTGATAACAGTTAGAGTTGAGACCTACGATTGTAGTACTACTAATAATATTTCACGTGGCAATGAGTTTGAAGCCTTCTGGCGTGAGGTGGAGTCTAACAAGACAACTGTGACAACACTCCACTAACATAGTGGGGTGTTGTTACAGACCTGGTGGATCTGTTGCTAGTGATGAAGAAATGCATCACCAAATAGAAATGATGAGCACGAAAAGCGTAATCATAATGGGAGACTTTAATTATCCAAATATTGATTGGGTAGCAGTAGAATCTCATGAAAAAAATGAAAATGCATTTATTGAGTTGTTGCGGTACAACTTCCTCAAGCAGCATGTGATGAAGGAACTCGAGATCAAAGAGGGTTAGATTTGATTTGTGTCAGAGGGCGATAGACGTAACTATTCTTCCCGGTTGGTGACAATGAAGTAAGAAAATTATGATTAACTGAGGAGCATACTGAGTTCAGTGGAATGGGATCGGTTACTGGATGGAAAGAATATCGCCAGTGCATGGGAAACATTTAAACAATACTTAAATGATGCGATATCAGAATGTGTCCTGAGAGTTCAAAGAATAAATAGGGTAGGAATCAAATGGATGTGTAATCTTATTAAGCAAGAGATTCACGAGTACGAAAAGAGTAAGAAAAGACGATGTGGAAAGTTCATTTGCATATGGATGACGTCCGTTATAAACGTTATAAGCAGCAGGCTAGAATAGTCACGACTGTTGTACGGAAAGCAAAGTGTGAGTACGGAAAGAAACTGGCTCTGCATGCTAAAGACAATCCACAAGAATTCTATCGATATGCTCCAAGTAAAAGAAAGAATGAATATGAAAAAATAACTCTTATAAATCCAGATGGATTAGGGTTACAGATGCAGAAGAGGTTGTTCAGTTAACGAGTGCCCATTTTGGTTAAGGGGATAAAAATCCCTTATTGTTTTTCAGCCAGTAAGCGAAACTATATATAGTTTCGCTTACTGGCTGAAAAACAATAAGGGATTTTTTTATCCCCTTAACTGATCAACCTCGCCAGAAAAATAGCCGTTTGGTTTTCATCTTAGTTATAGAGTGCCCATTTTGTTAAAAGCTATCAAGCTGGTGAATGCAACATTGAGCTCACTGTTACCTCTTCACTAGATGAAGAAACGCAGGTGTGTGAGGCCGAGGTTTTAGAACTGTTGCACAAATTGAATAAGAATTCAGCAATAGGGACTGATGGAATATCAGCACGTGTGCTAAAAGAGTGTTCAGCTGAACTGTCCATTCCTTTGACCAGGCTGTTTAATATGAGTCCCAGAACAGGAAAGATTCCGTAGGAATGGGAGAAATTGTATGGTAATTCCGTTGCACAAGGGTGGTGCAAAGATACATCGGTCTTTGCACCGATGTATACAACTATCGACCAATTATTATCTCAGGAGTGGTGGTTAAGATTTTGGAAAAATTGGTTAGGGCTCATTCAGAAATTGGTTGACAGTGAATCTGTACTTTGCAATGAACAACATGGGTTTACTAAGGGAAGGTCATGTTTTAACAACTTGCTTACATTCTATAACAATGTTACCATTGAACCAGACAAGGGAAATGGATACATCATGGTACTTTTTTATTTTGTTAAGGCTTTTGACAGAATACAGCAATGCAGACTGCTGCATAAATTGAAGAAAATGGTTTAGATTATATTAACATGGATAAGAAGATGGATGACTGACGAATACCAAAAAGTGGTATACCGGGGATCTGAGTCTGCAAGGTTTAAGGTAACTAGTGGTGTACCACAAGGATCAGTGCTTGGTCCACTGTTATTCAATCTGTACATTAATGATATTGGGAAGGATTTGACAAGAGATATTCAGCTCTTTGTCAATGATGCAAAGATAGGTAGGGTAATCAGGAATGCTGCTGATATGCTGTACTTGCAGAATGATTTGAATACGCTGGAATTATGTGCATGGGAAAATGGGTGTCAGTTCAATGTGAGTAAATGTAAAGTCATTCACTTCGGCATGATTAGATATCCAATATCGTATGATATTGGTGAGATTAGGCTAGAAGAAACTGATGAAGCCAGGGATCTGTTAATAGATAGGAAGTTTAAGTTTAGGGGCTATGTGGCAAAGGTTGCAAGTACAACTCAAAAGATAATTGCAACGCTGAAACCTGTAAAGATAAGGATGTTAGTTTGCCTCTTTACAATGCTTTTTAACATGACCTCACTTGGACTATTGTGCGCAGGTCTGGTCTCTTGGTTTCCGTTGTGATTCTGATATATTGGAGAGTGATAGAGTATAAAGGAGAGTGTTAAAAATGATATCAGGATTGTGTTATACTGATTATGAAGACAGAGTGAGAATTTATAGAATACAGATGCTAGCAAACAGGAGAAAGAGAAGTGATATGATTGAGACATACAAGCTTCTGAAAGGGTTATACAAGATTTCAATTGATGGCATTTTTCAATTTATGGGAAAAGAACCAGAGGGGATCCTTGGAAACTGAGAATGAAGGCCGCCAAGAAGGGTGTGAGGGCTATACTTTTCTCTCAGAGGGTGGTGCGTAATTGGAATGGGTTACCTTTGGATGTTGTGAGTGAAAGCAGTGTGAATGAATTAAAGAATAAGTATGATAGCTGGTGTGAGTAGTATGTGGCTTCCCTGGATGAGTCTCTGATTCCCTGGAAGTCTCTCTTAATAATAATAATAATAATTTTTTTTTGATTGCTAAAATATTTATACATACAATAATCATCTTGTGTGACATTGCATCTTATAATTTTACAGAGTTCAGCACTAAGTGCTGCGATTACTACATTGGATTTCAATTAAAATTTTTAATAATACTTTTTTTGCCTTTATATTATGTATTTACAACACATGTTCTTCTAATATTAACAATGAAGATTATACAGGATTTTTTGTACACTTTTTTATTTTTTTATTTTATTTTTATTTTATTTTTTTTTTTTAAGTTTGAGAAAGAATGATTATACATAAAAATTTCTGCATTTGCTTATAAAGATTACTTGTAGATGAGTGAGCAAGTTAATCCCACCTACTTCGAAGCTTGGGTTAGCTTTTATGAAGAGAGCGGGATTTAGCCTTCACTATTTGTGTTGTTGCTACTGTTTATGTATGGGATGTAGGCATTGGATGCTAGTGATTTGTGATGTGTATATTAGTGTTAATGGTTTCTTAACTTTGTTGGTATATTTTCCAGAGTTCGTTTTTTAATGTTCTGTAGTTATCTACGTGTTTTAACTTTCTTGGTAGGTTGTTGAGTTGCGTGGGTATCTGATGTGATCTCACAAAAGAACCGTATGAGTTGTTGAAGGGTGTGGGGATGTAGAGAGTTGTTGTAGGTCGTGTTATACGATATGTATCTCTGTTGTTTCGATAGATGATGTTGAAGTAATTCCTTGTTAATGTCATGTAGTGTTTCAGGATTTTAATGCTCAGAATTCTGTGTATCGCCATGTGCTTGTCGGATATTGGTTGTTGCGTGTAAGGTGTCCAGATCACTGTTGACACGATTTTCCTGTGTAATGTTCTAATTTTGTTAGGTGGCTGTTTGATGTATTTGTATAGACTGTTATTCCGTATCTGAGTTGGGATTCGCGTGATATAGAAGTTTTTTTTGTGTTGGGTGGAATAATGTCTTTAACTTGGAAGAGTTTTGCTGCAATGATCCGGAGTTTGGTGTGTAGATATTCTATATGTTTTGTCCATTTAAGGTGGGAATCTATAAAGAGACCGAGGTATTTTGCGTGTGTTATAGGTTTGATTTCGGAACATTGGCAGGTATTTTTGTTGTTAATGCAGCGGTATGTGTGACAATGTATCGATAGTGATGCGGGGCGTATGATTCTTGGGTTGTGTATTATCAACATCTGTGTTTTGGTGCCTTTGATTAGAATTGCATTTTATAATAATAATAATAATAATAATAATTTTTTTTGAATACAGAGGAGGCAATATTTGTGGAAATGGAGATTTGAGGTTAAAGTTAACTCAATTAGGGTAAATCTCATTTGAATAGAGATTTGGGTGTTGTTAAGATTAACATTGGAAGAAGGTTTTTTGTGATAAAGAACTGCTGTGTTTTACTAGCATTGAAGTTTATTATGTTATCCAAGTCCGTTTATGAATGTTTTGAAGATCATAATTCTAGGTAGTAGAGATTAAAGTTCTGCAGGTTGTGGTGATTTGTGCTTTGCAAGGTATGTCAAACGAAAAGGAGCAGTGTAATGTGCTATCATCAGGAAAACTGTGTAGTGTAGATAATTTATGTATAGAAGAAAGAGAGTGGGCAAAAGAACAGAGCCTTGTGGAACCCCAGCATTAATTGTATGGATAAAGATAAGGAGCGATCCACCATCACTCGAAGTGGCACCCAGTAAGAAAGCTGGCTACCCAATTGCAGAAGTCAGGGACAGACAGAATGATGGGAGTTTCCTTAGCAGACCTTTGTAGTAAACTCATTCAAAAGCCTTGGAGATATCAAAAGCAACCACTTTGAGATTTTCCAAACCTTTTCGTGGTGTTTGCCTCAATTGTGTCTTGAACTTGAGAAGCAATGAGATCGCAAAGCTTGCTGATTGTCAGCCTTAGGTACGTTACCTTAGAGACGCGAAGGAATGAAGGAGCATGATGAGAAGTTTGTTCGTTATGCTTAGAGTTGGACAGCATATGGGTGTTAGCTTGTGGCTGCTTTAGTTTTTACGTGGTTAGAAGAAAATAGAGGAACGGAAAAGGCACATCGCAGAAACAGACTGCCTATGAGAAAGCTACTGAAGAGAATCCATGAGAGAATGGTCATCTAAATCGGATCTCCCTCTTATTTATATCACCAAGAATTCTTAGGGAGGCTTAGGGTACGCTACCCCAAATGTGGAAACAATATTCCAAAGTTGCTAGGATCTGAGACTTAGGAGTTGAGAGGAGGAGAAATAATGTTTTGAACAGAAAAGAACATCAATCTTTTTAAAGGCAGAAATACTATGCATGTAACATGTTTATGTCAGGATAAATTGGATGTGTTAGATAGCCCAATAAGAGAAATTCAATTATTAAAGCGTCTTCTTTTTTAGTTTAGCAAGAGGTTTCGTCTTGTTCACATTTGGAAAGTAATTATAATAGATTTCATTATATAAAAGTAATATAAATTATAAAAAGTAGTTATATACAGATAGTCCCTGACTTATATAAGAGTTACGTTCCACAAACTGTACGTAAGTTGGATTTAATCTCTTTATCCGTTTGCACTCCGTATTGCTTACGTGTGTTTACAGTACGTGTATGAGGTGACGCATCAACATGTTGTAAAGGTTATTGCTGTTAGTTTCAGTCACGAATTGGGATTTTAATATTAATTATTAATGCAAAGTAATATAATAAAGTAGAAATAGTATAAGAAAATAGGGAAAAATGCTTAATTTGGCAGTTCAATCTTCCGTATGAAATTATCAAGAAATGTGAACAGTGGTTTCTTTCTTCTGTTCATAAAGCTCCCGATAGCAAGCAGAAAGTGCCATCTATTTCTCTTTGGGCTTTTAAGAACTGAGGCATTAGGATTTACGCGAATAATGAAAATATATAGCATGCGAACACTGAAAAATATGTGGCACTAAAACGCTAAAAATATGCAGCAGTAAAACATTAAAAATATAGTTCGTCTATGTTGAAACTGAGTCTGAGGAATATATATATATATATATATATATGTGTGTGTGTGTGTGTGTGTGTGTGTGTGTGTGTGTGTGTGTGTGTGTATATATATGTGTGTGTGTGTGTATATATATATATATATATATATGTGTGTGTATGTGTGTGTGTGTGTGTGTGGATATTTATTATCCTTTAATTTAAAGGATCATGAAATGTTTAAATTATGAACTAACATCTCAATAACTCTTGTTCTGATTTTTGCTTATATTTTCAGGGGTCAATCGCTACTATGAGAATCTCCATGACATACTTGGTTATTATCCTTGTCTATGGTGGAAACTGTGCTGGTTCGTGTTCACTCCTCTAGTTTGTGGGGTAAGAAACTTTTCACAAAACATTAATGATATCGATTACTAAAGAGCTGTAACATTTCAATTTTGTTAGACTTCATTAAAATTGTAAGATTTATAGGATATAGTATTTAGCACCTCCGTAGAGCAATTAAAAGAATACGAGACATCGCTTTCTTCGACTAGAAGAGAATTGAGTTTGATTCTTGACGACAGCAATCTGTATTTGGACTTTTTTAGTTGAAGTGGAGTTAGTCGATTTCATACTGAAGTAGCAGGATGTTTCAATTTTTCTTTTTTTTTTTTTAAATTGTCAAATTCCACCTAAAAAGGTTGTAAAAAACTATTGTAGAAGGCAATGTGAGTAATGTAAGAATTAGTAGGTAGAAAATGTTTTTTTTTTTAATGTCACATGACATCCCCCTAAAGTGTTAAACAAGAAAAATCAATCAATGTCATTGCCAAATACCACTCTTTTGGAAAACCCTAATAAATATTCAAGCTGGAAAGAACTTTACAAGTGCATGCCACAGTGGACTTCAAATCAACAACTTATCAATAACAGAACGAAGACTTTTTGGTGTCCTTGAAAAATTTTACGCTAAGTGCCTTTATTATTATTGTTATTATTATTAAGAGTAGAGAGAGGCTACAAATCATCCGTAGCACTTAACCAGTAGCACACAAGATATCCTGTATCAGCTCTCAAACCTTTTCTTGAATTCACTGACACTGCCTGCACTCACCGCCTCAAAAGGCAACCCATTTCAAATCCGCACAGATCTATGAGAGAAAAATGTAGCTCTCACCTTCATCTCGACTGCATTCATGCATAGCTTCCATGGATGCGCTCCCGTCATCTTTCCACCCTTCATATAATGAAAAATTCTATCCTATATAATTTTCAAACGTTTGTAAGTCTGAAACATATCACACTCTTTCTTCTGTTTGCTAGTGTCTGCAGCCTACAAATTCTCAATGTGGTTTCGTAATCTGTATTCCACAATCCCGTCCACTGTATCAGCACCATCACGTACACCAGGAAACGAAACCTGCGGGCAATAGTTCATTTGTGGTCGTATCAACACATTGTAAAGAAGAAAATGACTCCCTGATCCTTGCATATAACGGTTTGTTTAAGCATTACAATTATGATCTGAGTTTTTGCATAATGAGACCTGTGGTGTATCCATAACTATAGAATCACGCATATACCAAGTATCCTGGTATCAAAAGCACACAAGATTTGTTTTATTCGGAAGAATATTTGTTATATTCTTCCGAAGTATCTCTGAAACAAGAACTAGAACCTATCAAAGAAATAACCTTTCTAAATGGCTATAATCCAAGAATAATTCAAACAATAATTAACTGCTCTCTTATGTAACAACCAGGACAAGAAGTCCACAGGACTCCTATACCATATATTAAAGGAATCGCAGAACGTGTGACAAAAATTATGAAAAAAATTGTAAACACATCGTTACCTGCAACTCCATCAACTAAATTCATACAAAGATCCGTGTTCGCGCAATTTGTTTTGCAATGGACAAACAGAAAGATCTGTAAATATCCGTATCTCTGAACATCAAGACTACATATCACATCCGACTTACCAAACCTTACAAGTCTGGTCTGACATAATATGGAATTGGAAACACTAGCCACAGGATCCAATGGGAAACGCCAAGCTGCTACATACATCCATGTAGCAGCTTGTGAAAACACGTGTGGCCGTGTGAAAACACATCCGTGTTTTCACACGGCCACAATTCCAGCCTATTCAAATCATTCTGTAAGTATACAGCATATCATCAGCATTCCGCACGGTACACCTTGTTCTGTACCGACAGTGTGGGCAGAGCGTTTCATGGAACCCCATGATGCTTATATATTTGCATTATCAGTAAAACTCCTGTCAAATCCTTCACAATGTCATTCATATAAAGACCGAGTGACAATGGACCGAGGACGGATCCTTGTGGTATACCACTGGTCACCTTAAATCCTGCAGGCACACCACTTTTTTTTTAATATGTGAGAGTTAGCCATTCTCTTATTCACACATTTCATAATCCAATCCCATATTCTCAAATTTATATAGTCTTTTATGGTGTATCCTGTCAAAAGTCATGGCAAAGCCGAAACGTATCATGGAGAATCCATTATCTTTGTCAGAGCATTATTAAAATATGTGAATAAGTTGCTCAGATACTTTCCCTTAGTAAGTTCATGCTACTCACTCATCCAACCTTCCCTCTTCAAGGCCCACCTTTCCTAATTGGTTGTGGGGGCAGCAGCTGCAAGAGGGACTTCCAGTGATCACGATCCTCCGCCACCAAGCTCAGGTGTTCTGGTGGGACTCTCAGACGTGTCTACCCAACGTTTTGGATATAGTATCCAGCGAGTCCTTGGCCTTCCGCGTGTGCCGCCCACTCTCTAATTTTGCAAAGAGGACCTGCTGGGGAGCCTAGCTTGTGGAATACTGAACAGGTGCCCGTACCATCGTAACTGTGATCTCTCAACACGGAGAAGCAGCGGTTGAGTATTGAGGGTTTCCCAAATTGCAGAGCTTCTGACTCTATCGATTCTTGTCAGCCCAGCAACCCCTCGAAGGAACCTCATTTCAGCAGCTTGGATTCGTGTCCGCATTCTTTCGGTCATTACCCAACTCTCCTGACCATAGGTGAGGATGGGGACATAGACTGTATTGAAGACAACCAGCTTTGCCTTCTGGCTTAACTCCCGCTTCAATACTACCGAACGACCAAAGCTCCCGCAATATTGCGCTTGCTGAGCCAATTCGAGTATCTAGCGCTACTCATTGCATACTTTAAATTCTCTGTCAACCCATTTCTTTATGCGAGCACTTACCACCCTGACCAAAATCTTTCCCGCCATTTCAGAAATACTGATAGGTTGATAATTAGACATATTATTCTTTGTACTATCATTGAACAATGGAATTGTCATGTATTCTTTCCACTTCCCTGAAGTCCTCTTGGAGACTCAAATTATATAAAAAGAATAGGCAGTTCAGCTGAACAGTTGTCTAACATCTGTGCCGATATCACAAAGCCACTATTGCTGAATAACAATTCATAACATAAGTGAATAACAATTCACTTTGTGCAACATCTCTAGTATCATGTACCTGAGTTTCTTCATACAGTGAAGCAGTACCAGTGAGCTCAACACTGAATACACCAGGTTGAGAGCGTTTAGCAAAATGTCCACTCATTAATTGAACAATCTCTTCTGCTTTTGTCATCCGCATTCAGAATTATTCTTTCAGATTAATTCTTTATTTTACTTGCAGCACAACGATAAAATTCTTTTAGATTGTCTTTAGCTTGCAGGGCCAGTTTCTTTATTCACGCTTCTGGTCTGCTGCTTATAATTTTCATAACTGTCATCATCCATATACACATAGTATTCCTTTCAAATCATATTTTTTAAAGAATATCTTGCTTAATAAGATTACACATCGATATTCCTCCTACCTATTTATTCTTCGAAATTTAAGGACCCATTCTAATATTGCATCATTAAGGTACTGTATCTTTCAAATGCTTAAAAAATATCGGCATGTTCCCGTCTAGCAGCCGATACCGTGGGAAGAGCGTAGTATACTTCTCAGTTGATCATAATTTCTTGCTTTGTAGTTCATCATATAACCTTCATCTACTTAGCCATTCTCGAGTCAGTACACTACAGCATAATCACTGTCACCAAGCAGAATCGTCACGTAAGAATAATCCAATCTAACACTCTTTGAACTCATGTTCTTTCTGTCACATGCTACTTGAGGAAGTTTTCTCGCAACAGCTCACTAAATTCGGTTTCATTCTTCTCATCAGATTTCGCGAGAAGAATGATTACCTAGTTAGTGCTCAAATAATTAAAATCACACATGATGATTACTCGTTTCGTACTCATCTTGTTATTTGGTCGTTACTAGTAACCAATTGATTCCACCTCACAACAGGTGGTTTAATCACTACCACATCGAAAATTGTTATTTCTGCTGCAGTCATAGCTTTCTATTCAAACTCGACTCAAATCAATAGTTCAATGTCTGTTCCCCTATCAATAGTAGTATATGACCTCCTTTCAATCCTTCTTAGAAATATTGCACCCTTTGCACTCAGTACTATGTTATCATCTCTGGTAGCCAGGTCTCACTAATGCCAACAATGTGAAGCCTCAACGCATTAATCAAGTCAACAAGCTCTATCTCCCTTTTTCCTGATGCTCCTGGCATTCATGTATGTAAAGAATAAAATAAAATATCCCGCTGGCACTCTTCTGACACCGGCGCCCTTAGCAGGTGTCTCAATGCATGCATCCCAACGCGATGCATGCATTGAGATGGTTCTTTCTATAAAGCCAAAAAACTACTCTGTAATGTAATTCATGTACAGAGTGACAAGAGTTTCCTTCCTGAAACTCGTTTTTCATCCACGAAACAAGTAAACTAGTTATGCTAGTAATAGTACAATGAGTAATTTGTCTTCATAGTTTCAGCTGCTTGGCGTGATTTCAACTAAACCAAACAAAACATCATAAAGGTTTTGTAATCCCAGCAAGGACGCGGGAAATATTTTATACCAATTTCAGATAGGAAAGAAAGAAAGATTTTTATTCTGCTAAACAAAGTAAATAATGGAAACACATTTCAGTCCATTCTGGGCTACACGTAGCCTCGGATACCTCGCAGTTAACTTTAAAGAGTCAACAGACGATTTTTTTCGTTGCCCTATGTGAAGTTTCATTCTGCTTACTAGAAGTCTGAAGTTGTTTGAAAAAGTTTCATGTTTGTTCCCTAGAGCAGAGTTTCAGGGTGATCTGTTTATCAGCTCATTCACAGTACTAAATGTGTTATAGGAGTAGTAAATTTTTATGGATTGAATTGGCATAAAAATAATTATTATAATTTAAGTAACCATAAATGCCACAATAGCTACTATGATAGATTATAATGTTACCTATTTTATTCTTTTAATGTCAATTTAAAAACACCTTTTGCAGTTCCATACAAAAGCAGCTGAAAAAATTCATCCTGTTTTTAGGACAAAAGTTGCTGAGTTGAAATATTTCTAGATAAACAATGAAAAAAAAAATTTCCCACTACATGATATACTGTACAAACGCAGCGTTGTGAGGAGGAAGGAACTGTTATGCTCCGTTCACGAATCCAAGACAGTGAGTTTAACTGAAGCATTTACGTAACGCTATTGTTACTACCATTTTCATTTCCAGTTGCACCCTGGCTGATGATCCAATAGGCGGGTAGTAGAGGAGTAAGCGGTTAATCATAGACCAGCAGCTAAGTTAATCTGTACTTTCGTTTATAACAATTATCTTGATGTATACACAAATTATAGCAGCAGGAATATCGTGATCTCGATGCACCTCTTTATTTACGAATAACAACGATGCTAAATAAGAACTTATCGCCTTAGTTACAGCAACGTTAAAGTATTGAAAATTAATTTAGCAAGAGAGAGAGAGAGAGAGAGAGAGAGGGGGGGAGGGGTTAAGCAGTGGATGTTGAATCAGACAGGTAAAACAAGACCCGTAATCTCGGATCCAATCCAAGACCGGCTAATTAGAAATACTTTAAACGAAGAACAACATAAATTTCGAGATTAAATGAGGGAATTGCAGAAGGAGGATAGGCGGTATCAGAAAAGGAAAAGAAACTCTGGGGAATGAAAGAGTTAAAAAAAAAGCAGCATAGTCTAAAAACATTTTCATGAGCTCATAATGACTTTGCCAGATGATGATGGAATTGTTTATAATGGAAAAAGGTATAAAAAGAAATAAAGAGAAAAAGCTGGGCATAATTTTCGCATGGACAGAAGGAATATATTAAGAGGAACGAAAAAATAATTCCGATTAATGAAGAACAGATGAATAAGCAACGAGAAACCTAGTTATTCATTTTATTAAATGGTCATTGAAAATCTTGTGACTACAGAGGGAGGTTAAGATAATGTTGGCAATTATTTCAGAAATAGTTGAACAAAGATGAAAGCAATAGTGAAATAAACTGCAATATACAGAAGTGAATCAATAATAAGGAAATACGCCCTGCAAAGATTGAATAATTATTAAGGAGAAGTGAAGAATGGAAAATCCTCTGGGATAAATTATTTGCCTTTTGAATTGAATAATTGCCTTGCTGCAAATATGCGGCACGTGATGACTGCAACAAGGAAATTTTTCTCCAAATATATAAAGAATTCAAGGAAGCAATGTAGTAAATGTATCTGTAGTCCTAGAATAGAGTTAAGGGAAACCTTGAGATTAGGAATATATTGGGACGAAGGTGTTTAAAAAATTCTTGTAACTTGCTTTCAATGCTTCGGATATAACGAGAAGGAATTCAGAAACGATATCAAGAAGAATGTATAAAATTTGAGGGGAGAGGGTAAGAGAACAGACCCATACCCTTAACACAAAAGCTGGACAGTGTAAGAACATCTTAAAATACCACAATTGTTCCACGCCATCATTTTTAATAAATCGTTTTAGGGATAAACCATTTTAAATGTTTGCTGTTCTGTGGGTTTGCAGACGGCGCATGTAATTTGTTCAATACATTTCACAACCACCAGAATAAAGGTCGATAGATTTTCATACACGTTTGAGTCATGCAAAAGATGCAATAAATATATAGCGCGTGGGCACTAAAAATCCTACTCGATGCAATGCAGTGTTTTCCAAAGAAAGAAATCGTCATGATATCCGACCATGCAGACCCTACAGAATACGATGGTTCTTTTGGAAAAGGGGATGAGCTGTGGAGTGAGCCGGAAATCGCCATATTTATCAAAACGCGTCAATCGTAAAAGCACATGAAATGATTAGGAGAAAGTCTCGACAGATAGATAGAAAGAGAGAAAGAGAGAGAGAGAGAGAGAGAGAGAGAGAGAGAATTAAGAAAGGAGAATTAATACAAAATGTTTATTAACATTTCATTTCGTTTCGCTTCACACATATTGTTGTATTAATACTATTTGTGATGTTCACTTATTAATATAAATATTCATACCATTTAAGACACAATATTTTTTTTTTAAATATCATGTATATTAATATTCTTTTTTTTTTAAATGCCTTCCTCCAGGGGGTATTCTTTTTCAGCTTGATACAGTACAAACGGCTGGATTACATTGGTTACATCTACCCGTGGTGGGGAGAATTTATTGGCTGGCTGCTAGCTTTGTCTTCCATGATGTGCATTCCTCTTTACGCCATCTATAAGTACGTCACCACACCAGGAGACTTCCGCCAGGTAGAACACGTTTATTTGAATATACTACGTATAACAATGTCTATTTTTCATTGGTTGTGGTGTGTGTGTGTGTGTGTGTGTGTGTGTGTGTGTGTGTGTGTGTGTGTGTGTGTGTGTGTGTGTGTGTGTGTGTGTGTGTGTGTGTGTGTGTGTGTGTGTGTGTGTGTGTGTGTGTGTGTGTGTGTGTGTGTGTGTGTGTTTAACACAAATCATCAATAGTTTACTAGAATTGAAGTGCAACGTTTGACTCCAGGTGCTGTGACTAAGTGAGAGCTGACTACTGTCTTGCACGACAAATTCAAGACGTACAAAGTAAAATGAAAACTTCTTTCTGTTATTTTACGCCAATTAATATGAGTTTTTAATCCACAATCTGTAAATAAACCCAAGAGGCATCATTCATTTGGAGAAGACACATAATTAGTAATTACAGAGTCATTTAAGAGTCAAAGCTAGATAAGTAGGAGGAGCCGTAGCCATTAAGGAATGCAGAGAAGCGATTGGAGTTTCCGATGTTATATCTAATCCTAACTTTTTCTTTGTGCGACATGTTAGTAAACATCCATCACGAGCAAGTGGGAAGTACCCACTTTCCTCTGTTTTTGTCAGAATCCAAAGGAGCATTCGCTACTGGAAGTCACCTACTGGAACAAATCCCAAATCGCTATCAGCAGAATTCAAAATAAAAACCATCAAGGTAAGAAATATCTAAACAGAAAAAGAAATCGAGCTGACAGAAGAAGAATGAGAGATAACGTCCAGATAATGATTTTTAATAATAATACTATTTTTATTGATCTCTAAAATATTTACAGAATCTATATACTATAATCATTTTGAGTGATATTCCAACATATTATTTTAGAAAGTTCAGAACTAGTGTGCATATATGGTTCATTTAGTACATTACATTTCAATAAAAACTTTTTAATATTTTTACTCATATATTATGGACTTACAACAACAACAACAACAATAACAATAATAATAATAATTAATTAATTAATAAAAGTACAAAAAAGTTTTTAAAAATGGTGTGGTAAATATTGTTGGCAAAGGGAAATAAAAATAACTTAAAAAATTAATGACCGGTCTCCCTTCTACCGGTTTCGAAAATATTCGACTCTTCAAATTTTTGGACAAAAACAACCTTTTTTCAAAGAATCACTTTGATTTCAAACTAACATAGTATTTTTAGATCTATACAAAGCTTTTTGACATTGTATCACATGAAATGTTAATAAAAAAAATAAATAAAAAAAATAGAACTCATAGGAATACCAGGTACTGCCCTAAACTGGCTCAAAAATTACTGTTTTTTTCACCTTATGAGATGCACTTTTGTACCTCAAATTTATCTGAAAATTAGGATGCGTCATCCTAATTTTCAGATAAATCAGACAAACCGGTGCATCTTAAGGTGCGTCATCCCTTGTCGGTAATGCGTGATCAGTATTTGTATAATTTGTATAATTGCAATATTCGTTTTACAACCGTACAACGAATAGTTGTACGGTTGTAAAACGAATCTAATTTTTTTTATAATCCATAGATTCTACGGAGCACAGACATAGCTCTACGATTGCGTTCAAGCGTAGTGATTGAGTACACCAAAAAAGAATGGCATTAGGACAACAATGCGACACTTTCGGTCTCCGCCTACAGAAAAAATGGCACGAATTTGGAGGAAACAAGAGCAGCAATTAATAGAAGCAAATTATAAAATACACAATCTCCGCATAAAACCGATAAAATGACCAGAAATTGAAAATGAATTAAAAACTTGGATAATGGGTCAAAAATCAGATTGCTGCGTATCTATAAAAATGTTTATTCAACGGGCAAAATTATTGGCAACAGAAAGAAATATCATCGATTTTACAGGGTCGTTATCATGGTGCTTTAGATTTATGAAGAGAAATGATTTATGCAAGCGTGCAAAAACGCAAATATCATAAAAGATGCCAGACAAATTCGAAAATAAATTTATTGAATTTCACAGATAAATAATAGACCCTGTCATGTTGTACCATCAAATTCGACATGAAAAACACGATGCATTCAATACAATGGCGCATCTTATACGACAAAAAAAATATATATATATATATATATATAGATTAGACATGATAAAGGCGACATGAAAACGGGCGAAAAAAGATATCCTTGAAGTATGGAGTAATTACTTTGAAACATTGCTGAAACAAGCAGTGATAATAGCACAGTGTTAAAAAACACTCAACAGGCATACAGTCAGGAATACATATACATACTTGAAGTAGAAAAAGCCATGATTCAAAGGCTTGAAATGTGGAAAGGCAGCAGGAGAGTAGATGATATTCGACCAGAAATGCTGAAGTATGGTGGTATAAAAGTCTTATAGTGGCTGCACTGCATAGTTCAGAAAGCCTGTACAGAGGGACGAATTCCCGATGATTGGAGTAGAGCTCTCATAGTACCCATATATAAAAAGGGAAATAAAACTGAATGTGAGAATTACAGAGGTATTTCCCTACTGAGCGTTCCTGGCAAGATCTATGCAAGTATACTTGAGAAACGGTTGAGAAGAATTGTGGAAGAAAAGCTTGGTGAAGAACAAGCTGGATTCAGGCCAAATAGAGGCTGTCAGGATCAGATCTTCACTTTACGACAAATAGTGGAGAAATCTAATCAGCTAACGCCTTTTTTTGATTCCCGTATATAGGGAGTAGGAAAGCATGGGAATATAACAAAGATCTGTATTTAAGTTTTGTCCATCTGGAATACGGCACTTAAATGCTAGATCACAAATTGTAAAAATAGACAAAGCTACAGCAGTTCCAAAACGGTAGACTGTGGTGTACCACAAGAAATTATCTGTCTTAGGACAAATTTTATTTAGTATTTATTTCAATGACCTGCAGTCTTAAACTAAACGATAAAATAAGCATTTTTGCTTGTGATGTAGTTCTAATTTTCCCTACGAACACAACTGAACAAATTGAAGCCATAGCGAATGCTGATAATTTAAACAAAATGGTTTGTCAAATAAACTCAGTCTGAATGTTTCAAAAACTAAATATGTAAATTTTAATTTGCGAAATACAAATAAAATGAACTTCATTGCACAATTATTTTTTGTGTGATTGGAATTGCAGGACAAATTCAAACTGCAACTACAGAAATAGAAAAAGTCAATGCAATAAATTGAGTGTAATTTAATTTGGAAACCGCAAATCACTGATGTAGTAAATAAAGTAAGGCTTATGTTAAACAGACTTTACTACCTAACTAGATTCTTAAATTTAAATATGTTAAAAATAGTATTATAATATATTATTAAATAAATGCCAGCAAAGGTTGGTCGATTGGTAGAGCCTCTGCTACTAATGGCTCACTCAAAACGTTAAGCAAGTTTAAGCGCGATTAGTAGTTGGAAGGAGTTCAATCGTTCGATGCTGTTGGCACACTCTCCCTCGGTGAGTCTTTGGACTCCCTGGAGGTGTCACACAATAATAATAATATTATTATTAAATAATATATTTAATAATAATATTACTAAATATTATTATATTCTGCATGGATTCAAAGCACACTACAAAATAAATAAAAAAAATAAATCAGCTAACGCCTTTTATTCCCTAATAGGGAGTAGGCGAGGCCTTTATACCCTATCTAGCTTTTGGAAAGTGAGTGGGCAGTTCAATCTCCAACGGTAGCCAATCAGGAATAGCTGACCCATCTCTATCACTAATTATAGGTGGCTACTGATGAAGAGACCCGCAAACAAATGCTTCCATCTCTTGGTACCTAACCCTAACAGGATATGTTATTGTATGAAATAATGTGAGTATAACTAAGGTCTATTTTCTTGAGTTTACGGGACGCAAAACCTGCTTGCCCGTGCCAGAGATCGATAACTTGGGAATCGGTCGAAGATAGGCTTAGAAAAAGTGTTCCTCCAGTCGACGAGTAGACTTGTACCTAGGTTTAACTTCGAGCGGCCAAGCGAAGAGGACTCAAGCGCCACTTCCACTGAGCTACACAGGCCATCAAAGTGGTATTTTAAATTAAGGAGGAATCTATCGCATTGCGCTGAAATTTCTAGTTTCGACTCAGAATTAGCTAATTCAAATCTTAACTAGAAACAAATACAAGGATACTGCAGCGTGCAATAAATATACCATACTAAACATACTACACCTTAGATATTTATATGCTTATAAGGCACTGCTACTCATAAAGAACGACAACGAATACGTAAATATCAAACAAGATGATTTTTTTAGTAGACAGAAGGGCCTAAAATATAGTTCCCAAAGCAAATAAAGAAGCAATACACAAACATTATACTTATTTAGTATCGAAAATATTCAATACACTGTGACCTTTAACAATAAGAAATGAAACTAACTCAAACAACTACGAAACTCTAATGAAAAAATATTTATTTTCTCACAGAAATGGCTGTTCAAAATAATCGTATAAATCAAGGTTTCCCAAACTTTTTTTTCTGTGGCTCCGATTATTTTAATACTTCATCTTCGTGACCCACTAAATTTTTTATGGACAATAGGTAAAATAAAACAGATTTGAACTTTCATAGAGTTTTAATTTTTTATATAAGGTACACGTAACCAATAAATACAAAAAAAAAACACCAATACGCACTCTCTCGATGCTTAACTCAAACTGAACAAGCAGAGTGAGTATGTGGCGGGTGACTAAAATAAACGCCAGACCGCCAAACGATTCGGCAGGCGGCGCGGTTGCCGCTGCGTAGCCTCGCCATTCGTTGAGCTACTTTATCGCGAACCAAGAGACTGTGAAATGGCGATCCGGACGAGGATTATATTAATATAATTATATTAATATAATCCTCGTTTTTTGTTTCTATTAATTAAATTATTTATTCATTAGTCCCGCTTAAACGCTATTTACTTGTATTTTAGAGTTTCGTGGAAAAAAAAAGAAAACCCAAAAGAAACACATAGGTTTTCGAGAGTTTTTCAGGCCACCTGGCATTTAACTTTCGTGACCCAGTGCCGGGTAGTGACCCACCATTTGGGAAACGCTGGTATAAATGATTGGTTTTAGCATGTTTGTATCGAAAGATCCAGTTTCAGTGTAAAATGAAAAAATGGAAATGCTATTTAACTACTTTGTTTTATTTTGTTCCAAAAACCTAATTAATATTATGCAACTTTTTCTGTACATATTAGCATGGCTCCTGTGAGTTTATTATTATATTAATATAATAATACCTAATATGTATATTATATAGATGTACATATGTATATAATGATGATGCATTACATTACTTTTTTTATAACTTCATACATATCGTCGTTATTTGGACGAGCTATTGCTCTTAGGTTACACAAATGATTGTTCAAAATTTTGTACTATAATATGAAGCCTAAAATAAATGGTGTTCTTCTTCTTCTTCCTAACATGGATTTTAGGTCAGGTTGTCTGTTCCGGTCTCATGAAATCTTTTTCTTGGTGTTCAGATTCTTTTTTTCCCACTTATTTTATATTTGTATAATATAATATTAGTTTGCTGTTGTCCATTCGATTTAAATGTTCTATCCATTTTTGTTTATACTGTCCTAAGTAGTAATTAATTGGTTTTATATTCAGGGGCTGTAAAACTTTTTTCATTTGTTTTATGGCCACACTTGGTATATCCAGCTGTTTTTCTGAGAAATTTCATTTCTGCTGTTTGAATTCGTTTTCCATCTTTCTTTTTTATGTATGTTTCGCTTCCAATAAATGGTCTTGAAAGGACAAAGAAGAATTAAACCGGAGAGACTATAAGATGTTGTATTCGGAGAAATGCCTAGTGATCACAGAAAGAAAAGAGTAGCAATCACCATTAATCAGAAAGATAACACTTCTTGAATGACAAGCAATGTCATGTAGAATGCGCGAAGAGATTTCAAATTTGAATTTGGAAATTAAACAGGCAGACTTATTCGTACCTATTGTTTAACAGAAAGTTCTACTTAGGAAGAGGTTGAGAAATTTGTTGAGTCGTTAGAAAAGACAGTGACATAAAGAAGAAAAGAAAAAGAAAACTCCAGCGCTTGTTCGAAATCTAAGTAACAGTACAGGAAATGAATATCAGGAATAATGAACTGTCGAGAAAATTAGGAGAAAATAGCAAAACGAATAATAATGGTAAGCACCCACTGTTCAGGATATTAACTAGTCATTACCAATACCATGTTCAAACATAAATATGTGCACAGATTCACATGGGAGAAGCCACAAGAAATAATTCTTATTGATCATATTACTATTAGAGTAATGATATGTTCACTCTGATACAGGATATAAAAATATCCACGGGATTTGAAATGCAGGAAGTGGGGGGGGTCCTGTTTGAGAAGGATATTACACTCTCTAACAAAAGTCTGTCATATTCTGAATAAGAAATACAAAAGTATAGGATTATTAATCTTAGAGTGGAATTTTACATAGGTACAGGGTCTATAAATGGGTACTTTTGATGCTGTCTGGAAAGAGATTGAGAGGTATAAAATTGACATCATGGGAATTACAGAGACTTCTGAATTACAGGGAATTATTCAGAAGGTGACTCAAAGCATCATGGGGTAGCTGTTACGCTGAAGACAGTTCAGGCAAGAACCCTTCTTAGTTATAATCCCGTTAATGACAGAATACTTTATATTAGACTGAAGGCTCATATTACCAATGTGTAAACGTGGCAGTTTATGTACCAATCACAGATAGGCCTAATGAAGAGAGTGAAGAATTCTATGAAAACGTAAAGATTGTTTTGGACAATCTTTACGTTTTCAAGGAGAGATCTGCTATCAAGGAGAGATGTACTACTTTACATCTTGGGGGACTTTAATGCACAAGTGGGAAAGGATATGAGAGTTAAGCCTGAGTGTGACATGTTTGGTCTGGATGAATGTAACACCTGTGGTGAAAAACTGTTGGAATTTGCCCATGCTAACAGACTAGTTATTACCAATACCTGCTTCCACAAACACCAAGGACGGACCTATACTTCGATATCTAATATTGATAGGTGAAGGCACCAGACTGATTACATTGTGGATCTTCAAAGGTGGAAGACACAGAAAATTTGGAGGAGCCCTCTCACCAAGAAAGTTACTATATGGAACCTCCTCCACTTAGGCATGACGTTGAAAGAGCAGTTAAACAGCTTAGCGGCAATAAGGTCCCCGGTGCAGACAGAATCTCAGCAGAGTTAATTAAAGATAAAGAATGGAGGGATAAGTGTTTTATACATTGAGAAACAAGCAGGTTTTAGGAAAGATAAGGGTACCAGAGATCAGATCCTTGCCCTTAGACAAATCGTGAAATTTATAAAGAATTTAGACTCCCTATGGTAATGTTTCACGGACTGCTCTAAAGCTTTTGACTGTGTTCAGCATGTGAAACTATGGGAAGTAATGAAAATAATGAATTTTCCTCAACACACTATCAGGTTGATAGCCAACTTGTACAGGGAGAAAGGAGCCACTGTAAGAATAGCTGTTGAATTAACTGATCCGCTTCAGGTTGGAAAGGGGGGTTAGGCAAAGATCCCTACTTTCTCTTCACTTGTTTAGAATCTCTGCTGAGGACATAATACGTGTAGCATTGAATGAGCTCAAGACAGGATAGGTTGTAGATTAATCAGTAATCTGAGACATGCTGATGATACAGTACTCCTTTGTAATGACAAGAAAAAACTGAACAGGGAAACTCCTGAGAAACACGATAATACCTTAAGGGAGAAAGAATTGAGGAAGTCAGCAAGTTCGAGTACCTGGAATCCATTATTAATGTGAAGAATTGCTATTCAGAAGACGTTAGAAGAAAATTAGAGATGGGCTAGAACTTGAAGGATGGAGCTACTCTCCACGGGAACAATGAGGATTTTGGCTGCATCTGTTTTTCCAACAGCAACTTATGGATTTGAGACTAGGAATGTACAGAAGTCTGATAGGAAAAGGATTGCTGCTTTTGAGATGTGGTGTTACAAAAGGCTGTTGAGGATATCATATACTGAAAGGTGGACAAATAGATTGATGCTAGAAAGGATCAGTAGAACTTTAAGGCTCCTTAAGGATATTGACAGAAGAAAGTTGAAATACCTCCGATTCATTGAAAGGATAGAAAGAGGGCTCCTAAAAACAGTAATATAAGGTATAGTTCTTTGGAAAATAGGAAGGGGTAGACCGTCAGTGGGATGAATGGACGGTGTGTCTGTAATAATAATGTATTAATAACAATACATTATTATTATTGCATTATTTTATCCCATTTTGGAAACAAAAATATCAGTGAAATATTTTTTTTTAAAAAATGTAAATTAAGAGAGACTTCTTAAGTATACCTTAAACAAAAAAAACTAATGAAATTATATGAAATTTTTCTGTATTTTTAGCGCTGTAAAGACTTGTTCCGACCAGATATCAACATTCAAGAGGAGATTCGGGCCAGAAAACTTCGTGAAGATGGCATAACTACGGTAACAACACTGTAGACTATTCTAATCGAAACCTCAACCGTTACCTTGTCACTTTTACACTCCGTTTTTCACCTTGTTCAGAATCTGATGCCAAAGAGTACTGAGAGATGGTAGCGCTAGTGCAAGTAAGAAGACTGCCATGCATAGGCTTGCAAAACTGGGGGTTCTGATATTTCGCCTACCTGAACTCTGTATGAAATTAATTGCTGCAGGAAGATACCATCAAAATAGTTATTTAGTAAAATAATTTCAACTACCATATCATCTGTAGACTGACATGCTTGATTTCCTGTAGACCAATTATTGGAGCTTTTTTTTTTCTTTTTTTGTGACCATGGATGCTCTTACACGAACTGTAAAATTCCAATCGACAGTAAATCCAATTATAAAAACATTTTCTCTAGTCGCATTCACCAAATCATTTAGATCTCACTCTAAATGGTAATCCATTATATGAGTACTCTAATTAAAATAAGATATATAAATATATATATTTATAAAAACCTTGACAGGAATATTAGGCTTAATGTTTTGCTCTTGTATATTGTGCGTGTGCTTGAATTTTTTTTATATTACAAAAGACAATTCATTTTTATGTAGATCTGTCAAATGTTGATCAATGTAAGTACGCTTATATAGAGCTGATATTGTATAAAGAAACTGTCTGTCTTGTACAGAATTCCATTTCTAGGCATTGTCATATTTCTAGCTGTAGGGTTGTTACGCTAATACTCTGTGAAGCTCTCTCTGTGGTTCTAAAGCAAAACTGGAAAGCACTGAAGTGCATTCCTGACAAAAAATCCTTGTCTTCCTTTTCAAAAACTGCATCTAAAGTGGAATACGATCGTATATCCACGTGCATCTGCTTAGGATTGCAGATTGCTTGGGTAAACGGAAACAACAGACAGACAGAAAAACAGTTAACATTAGCGACATGCAGGAAATAGTTTGACGTCTATTAATCTGATTAACCCCCATTAAATCTTTTAATTTTTATCATATATCACATAGGTGTAACACGAGTATTGAACTGGAAAGGAATCCTTTTAAGATACCTAGAAGTACACGATCGTTTATTAACTCTGCATTTATTTCAATAGCATTATTTTAAAACTGAATGACTATTAATTATTAGAATTCTTTTAGCATCTGTTTTTCCCCTTGGGATTATCGCTTTAAAATTATTGTTTCATTTAAGTTTGAATTCTTAGATCTTTTAAATTTTTTAATCTTTGAATTCTTCTTTTTCCTATATAATAATGACAATAATAAAAAGGACAGGTGTGTTAAATAGGTTTCGTGTCTTAATACTCTAGCAACTGGAAACCTAAATGGAGTTACTATGAGCAGTTTTGTAGCCGTGTGTACTTGCATTTGTGTATTTGGATCCCAGATGTAGTGCATGTAGATTTAGTATTTGATGTGCAAAGCGCACAAGTCTCAGCTAACTGTTGTACGTGTTCATCTAAAGAGCCCATTTTGCTACTAAAAACAATGAATAACAACAATCTTGTCTTCCAATAGGCCATTCAGTTCATCATTAGAAATAATGGCTTCGGCTTCTGGCCTAAATATTAGTAGCTTGTAGTATTATTAGTATCTAAATATTAGTAGCTTATATTGTAGCTTTTATAAGAGCGTAGTATTATCTTCCATATTCTCTTTTGAAGCAAGAATGTGTCTGGTCTTACATAAATGCCTTATGAAAATGTGATGGTTTTTATCGGTCATTTCAACATATTTTTATTATGCTTCCGTTGCAAGAAGTACCATAATATCCTTTCTATTATTAAAAGGCAATTTCGTTCAGCTAGTATTTTTTATATGAATTTAAACACACGATTCTTTTATAAACATACAAATTATCCTAAGTTTTCGATTACACGTGTCCCTCTTTTATCAAACGTAACAACGCCGTAATGTGTCACTATAGAAAATCTGAAATCTGCCGCATAATAGCGCAAGGGTAATATTTTAATTTTCATTTTGGTTATTAGATTAATGAATAAGAATAAAGAAAAGGCGAATGTGGAAGAGGAGGAGAGTAGACCTATTTCTTAATCATTTGTTAATCACTTGCTCAGATTCTAAAGGTGGCTCTCGTCTTTTGCCCTATTCTATAACTAACCAGCATCCATCCATTAAATATCTCTTATCGACTTATAAGATTTATATCTCAATTGGACCCCCAGATGTAATGCATGTTGATTTAGTATTCGATTTGCAAGCGTACAACTCTTCGCTACTGTTGTAAATGTTCATTTGAAAGCCTCCTATCTACTACATTCCACAAATTACATGTTCTCAGTCCATTCCCGTAACTGTTACCACCTCTGAACCCTCTCTAAAATTTCTTAATCCCCTCGAATTTCAGAAGACCATATTTGTGTACAGCAGTCCAGATGTAGTCTGATCTAGAAATCCTATGGGACAATGCATTCTTTTCCTCTGCTTATCTATGTCTTTTCCACATAGCAATTGCCCTCGAGTTCCTCTTCGGTTTATTCATATCCTCCTGAAGTACATTACATCACCGCCATTCCTATTCCCCCTTGGCATGATTTGCAGACGGTAAATGTTTTTCTTCAATTCGTCTAAAATAAAGACCAATAATCTCAGTAGAGCTTTGTGAAATTTCGTAAACAACACCTGTCTCTGATACTGCGCTGCCAATAGCAACTCTCTTAATTCCGCGAGGTAGCCTGTCAGTTTATCCCTGAGATAATCTGATAACTCATCTGGCAAGGCGTTAATTATATTTTTTTTCAAAATTCAGTCAGTACATACATTTCTCTCTTCGATGAACTGTAACTTTATTATAAAATCGGAGGATCACTAAAGCAAAACCATCCTTTAACAAACATCTTTGTTTACCCCCATCGATTATCTCATTCTCATCTATTTAATTCTGTATATGAGTTCGCATTAATTTTTCAAAATCACGACAACCACAGAAGAAATGCAAACTGGTGCGTAGTGTTTGCCATCATCTGCAGGGGTAATTAACTTTACATTATTACTAAGCCTTTTAATATTACAATTTTATTCCAAATTAAGCTGATTATATGACACGTTTCCAATATTGTCATATCTTATATTTAAGTTTTTAAGGCACTATGAATAGTATCAATCCACCACGAAATCAGTACGTTTCAGATTTTTATCCTTTACCATCCTAGCATCAAACGCCTATTTGGCCAGCCCCTTCTCTCTCATTCTTAAGAGATCACACCCTATCTATACAAGATTGACATTAGTATTAGCATTAGCAATAGTGCTCACATTAACACTATTGACTGTTAATCATATCCCATCTACATTTTGATTACTTAGTTAATAATTAAATAGATTATTTTTAAATGAAATTATTGGTAATAAATGTTTCTGAATGATCTTTGTGAAAATTTTATTACATGGTAATTATTAAATTTGAAAAAAAAAAAAAAAGAAATGCAATATTTTGATAAAGTATAAAAAAATTTAAAAATTAGAAATCTCATCATAAATAGTGTGCCGAAAAAATTATCTCTTTTGTTATCCATATATAATAACTTCTCTAACGCCTTGTATTCCACATCGGGATTAGACGGAAAAAGTACACAAACTACAACCATCTTGTGGTTCTAAAATCTAACATTCATATCATGCTTTGAAATACTGTAGCGTGAACTCAGTATTATAATACTGAGTTCTATGGTCGTTTTCTCTAGTTATGAAATTTAAAACCAAAGTTTCAGGGTAAAAAACTTACTTTCCTGTGCCAAAGATCGACTACTAAGGGACCCGCCGATAAACGCCTCGTAGAAAGTTATTCTAAAGGCGACTGGAATCGAATCATTCCGGAAACTTAGCGCTATGGAAGCGATTGCTGCCACAGGGCTATACATAAGCATTTGCAATAAAATATTCACAATATAATAATTAACAGATAATTCTTCAAAGCATTTGTCTGTTTTAGTAGTAATAATTGTAAAATCCCGAAAAAGAAATATATGAGACTCAAGTCTCACGAATCTGAACTCAAGAAGGTATTTATATAATAATAAAAATATGATCTTTAAGTACAATTTTTGCTAAAAACTTGTATCAAATGCAAATCAACCAAATATAAATATATTTCACACCAGGTTACCAGTATACTTCATATTTCTGTTGATTTACATTTAGTAATATGTGTTTTTAAAGTCCGTAAAATTTTCTTGACTCATGATCGCAACAACGCATCCATTTTTCAACCACTCTCTGTGCAAAAACGTCATACCTCGCTCTGCTGTATGCTAAACCATACATAATTTCCAAGAATGACCTCTTGACCTTATCCCTTTTTCTTCCTCAACTGTTTGAAAAATATCCCGGATATTTATCTGATATGCTCTTCTTAACAATTTATATGCCTCAATCATATCACCCCTCGTCTGTGTGTGTGTATACCAAACACTGCAAATTACATTCTGTAAACGTGTAATCATAGTCAATATTCCCCAAACCGGATAGTATTTCTGTAACCTGCCTCTGAACCTTTTTTTTCTAGAGCTGGCTTCTCTCCTAGAAATCCAGGCGACCAAATCTGTCTGTAGTAGATTTAGATGCAGTTTAATCAAAGTCTTGTACAGTGGCATGACCACTTCCTTATCTTTAGTTGCCAATTTTCTTCTTAATGCAGTGGTATTTCTTTTGTGCTGTTTTTATAACTTTTATAATATGTCATTTGAACTTCAACTTTCTATCTAAAGCCTTATTTTTATTGGTGTTGAATTTCCATTGTCACATTTGCTCACAAAGCCAGTCTATTCAAATCGCTCTGAACATCAGTTCCATTCTTAACGATAAATTTGCATCATCTGCAATGAGTTGAATATATGCTTTCAATCCACTCACAATATCATTCATTAACAAACAGATTAAAAACAGTGGTTTCAGGCCATAACCCTGTGGATATCTACTGGCGACTCTCCTTCTGTTCCTCCTCAGAGACACAGTTCCTCTATACTCAACTCCTTGATATCTGTCAGAAAGCTAGTTTCCTATACAATCAGCTAACTGATTATCCAAACCCAGCCTTACTAATACACAAGTCTGTTATGCGGATTATGTTTAATGCCTTTGCAAAATCCAGAAATATCTTATTTCTGGATTATAAGAAATATCTCATTATGAATCATCCCTCTCAAGAACCGTAGTCACCTTACTATAAAATGTAAGTAAATTACTAAATCAAGAGCTCCCTTTAACAAACTCGTCGACTCTATACAGAATTTTTTTTCCTTATCTATCCAATTCTGTACCCGATTTCTAACTAATATCTCCAAAACCTTAACAATCACTCCAGAAATGCTAATAGTTCTGCAATTTGAAATCTCTATTTTGCTTTGGCCTTTACGCAATGAAACTATCTTGACCTCTTTCCACAAATTAGGGATCGTTCTAGACCAAAGATCCTCATTAACAGCCAAGTCAATTAAAATATCATTTCCTTAGCACATTCTTTTCACAACACGTGCGAAATCCCATCCATTCTTTATTCACTTCACGATTACCAAGTACCGACCAAAGAATTCCGTCTCTTTCACCTTCAAAGAACTCCGTCGTGGTAAGGAGTTGAAAAGTAAGGAGTCGATCGCTCAACTCCTTACTTTCTTGAAAGAATATCTTTTCCATCGGCATGAGATACTTTTTCAAAATTATCACTGAATTGCTCCACTATAACTTCTCGATCGAGCAGAGCTATCCTCTCATGACCATTCTTTCTATTGCATAACGGAAAAAACTCAACTGAATTTTTTTTCTAGTCTGTTTCTCTGGTCTCTTATCATATTACGACCTCTTTTCTTAGTATACTTCTCACTCTTATAACTTTCTCTTTATAGGCTTCATGTAACTCACTTCTTCAAGGTTTGTATTTTCTGCATAATCTTCTCTTCGCCTGTAATTCTTGCTTAATTTCCCCGTTCATCAATTTTATCCCTACCCTTTTGGATTTCAAACAGTCTGTTTTTATTATCATTAAATAAACTGTTATCCACGCAATATTAATATCTTTTGTTTGAAATTCCTTTTCCATAGAACTGTTCAAAGCTCTTCTCTGAGTCTTCCATAATCTCCTTCCCTATGCTTCCACATGTATCTACTTATTCCGGATACGCTTGCATACTTTCATACTTCCCAGTTCAGGACTGTTATCTCGTACTGTAACAACTGTAACAGTGATCCTTTGAGAACTGAATAAATTCTCTTACCCATATGCTATTTTTGTCGTCCGGTTTATATTTCAAGTTAAAATTCCCATTATGATAACCCATCTTTTCACTGGATAAACCATTACATGTCATAATCGAAAATTTAGGATAATTAATAAGAATTATATTCCAACGAATGGTAAAGGATCACTTTACCGACTTCAACAAACAAAGAAAACTAATAAAGGTACTATCCCATGTTTCAAGCATTTAAATATGACACAGCAATATAGAAAACAGCAACATGACTTAACATTTGAACGAAATGAACTGTCCTGACATATTGAAAATCTATGAGAAATGTGCAGTCATGCTCATTCAAACAGATATTCAATATAGCCATACTTCAGTGATGATACTAATAATACTAATACTCGAGTATACATTCGTACTAGAAAATCCAAATAATTAAAAAAATAAACCGAAACTTCAACTAAACTAAAAACGTTATATCAGTAGTTTTCGCTGTCTAGCGGGTGGATAGGCCATTATATGCCTTATATATTTCTATGTCGTATTTTTATTAAGAAATTAACTATTGATATATTACTAGAAGTCGGTAAAACGAACCTTGAACTTTATTTATTCATTTAATTTTTTTTTTCTTTTTGCTATCGATTCGCTGCAAACATTATCTGCAGTAAATTATCAGAAAATTAATTGCATGATAATTTCCCTGCATATCGCATTACTTGCTGTCCATATAATTTTTAGAGTTCATATACGTATGTTTTAGAACACATTTTGTGTCAAGTTCCCTCTATAACTATATCTGTATTATGTTTTAGAATACATATGTGTAAAGTTCCATTAGAATAATACTTATAATCGTACATCTTTATTGTGCTGTTCGAATGTAAATGCATGTTACTATAAGTGTGAATATGTGTAATATTTGACTGTGTGTGTGTGTTGAGTGAGAGCATGCGTGAGTTTATGATTCTGTAGATATTCCTTGCATTTTTTTAAATCTTAAGACAAGTTTTATTACTAAACGTATGTTGAATAAAGTTATTTTAGGCTCCAGGTCATGTTGCTTCCAAAATTACTGCTAATTTTCATGTCTGTCTTGATGCTCCAAATTATTTCAAATATTTACTTTCATAAATACTTTATCATTTAACCTGTGTACATAGTGGTGATATCGGTTGTACTCTAGCTTATATATAGAACTCATCTAGAGAACTTAGATTATCAGTCCTTATAGACTTGTCATATTAACATGATTAAGCCTAAATTATTTTCCTACGGCATGAGGTGTATGTATGTATGTCTGTATGAGATTTTACGTCCTAAATAAATAAATAGATATAGAGTTTACTGTTTAATATAGGAAATCAAATCAGCTATTATACAAAGTTCATATTTCGCGTTGAAGGCTGCATATGAAAGTCCATTATAATTGTTAACGTCTTACTGCGACCTTTGACTTAGGGATTTTATTTATGTACATGCAAATTGTATACTACTATATCCTAACACTCAAAAGCTTAAAACATGTCATGTGGCGCATATACTTTTATTTGCACCATTTAATATAAATTCGTAGTTTCACGATAAATAGTGCACAAGGATAAATCAAACCGATGCATTGTTGTTGTTAGATTTGTGAGGCCTAACACCATAACAAAATCCCGAGTAATTTTAAAACATTTCCAAGCTATGCGTTTTTCACGTATAGTTTCATCAGAATTTCCTATCTGTCTTAATGCTAATTACATCAAGACAAATTGTACATAGTTATATGGATCGCTAATAGGCTTACATTTATTTTTAGTCGGGTGTATCACTATGGTTTCGATTTTTTTCTTATTTTTATTGGAAAAGTGATTTTTTATCTCAAGGGATTATATCTCCAAAGAATAGTGTAAATTTTATTAGCTTATTCATTTTAAAAGTGACAACAATCGTGGGATGGTACTATTACAGAATGTAAAAGCACTGCTTCCACATTTATATATATATATATATATAATTTTCCCAAATAAAAGTAAAATTAATTCAGAAAGAAAAGACATATTTTGTCCATTAAATTTTCATTTCTTCATAAGCTGTGTACTTTATTATTTTTCTCTTTATTTTCATCTAAATGCATCAGAAAGAAAATTAAAGTTTGTTCTGCAGTATGAAATATTTTTATCATTACATTCTTAGATTTTTTAATGATTTTGAAATAATTTCGAAAAGAATTTTTAATTGCCGATCTCCAATCAAAATAGTGAAGTTTTCTCCAGAGAAGAAATTTCGTCAAAAGATATTTTGCTATTTTTTTTCCCTTTCAGTAATGTTTTTGTTCTTTTACAGTGAAAAATGTAATGGTGTTTCCTGCAGTTGGGTGCTCAGGAAATAGTGCATTTAGGAGCCCTGATAACTGTAAAAATATAACGCGATGTTGTAAATTCTGTACTTCTGTAACCACTGGCATTTTGTTTGGATGGAAATAAAGTTTGCTATCATGGCTCTCAATACGAGTGTGCTTCATTTTGACAAATACTTTGAATGATCGAATCACATTTTAGATATCTACCCAATTTGACACAAAATCGGTAAGATAAATATAAATTGACTATGGATAAATAGACACCCCCCCCCTTAAAAATGTTGGCACTTTTCTTGTGGATGGTATTTGGGAAAATGCGATATTTTGATGAAAGAGGAAATATGACTGAGTAATTACTGAAGTTACAAAGATTAAATCAATATTTGTTTTTGATATGCCTTCCTAAGTCTCGATATTCTTCTGGCACATTCATACTTAAGGTTTCTTTGAAAGTTAAGACGGACTGAAACTTAGTCATGGAAAAGGAAGAAAAATTAAGTTATTTTTTATTTCAAACTGAAGTTCGCCCAACCTTAGAGTTTTTCGTAAGCACATTATTCCCTCCCCCCTCGTCAAAAGACATACTTTCATCGGGACATATACAAATAAGTAAAATAACACACACACGCACGCACGGTCGCAAAGAGTACTTTCTGCCATTTGCAATTGGGTCGTTCATTACTTGTCAAGGCAGATTTCTACTATTCATATTTCCCTACCAACTTTCAGAAAAATTTCAGAATATCCAAGATTTCCAACTAGAGTAACATGAAAAGTAGAAAGAAAGCATTCTCCTTGACAAGTGGCGAAACTCAATTGAAAATGGCAGGTCTCTGCGCACGCATGTTATTATGGCAATACAATTATTTGGGGGAGGGGATTCCTACGAAACACTCCGAAGGCGGGTGTTATTTATTTCGAAAAACCTAGTTTCGAAGTCGTTTCAAATGGGTTTTGAACGATTTCGAAATTAGTTTTGTTTGCCACGATTAACTTTGAACCTCAGTCTTTTCTTTTGGGAAAGCTTGCGTCTGAGTGTACGGGAGGCAAATGGAACCGACTTAACAAGACGTATCAAACAGTTTATAAAATGATCTACTGCATACATGAACTCACGACAGTAAATTTTCTGCTGTTTATCAAACCTTGTAGTACTCGAGCATCAAGTTCTTCTATATCCAACACCGATTTCTTTGCTGGAATAAGACAATGACACAAGTGGTTTCCTCTGTTACTTTTGATAATAATCATATATGCAACTGAGATCGAATTTCTCTAAATGGATTGATATATCTGTAGCTTTTGGGGGCACGAACACTTATATATACAGCCTGCTCGATTTCCGGGGGGGGGGGAATTATCCGTGTAGTTCGACATTGCTTCACAACACTGAGAAACTGTAATCAGTCTGACTTTAGAATATTGTGCTTGCATTTGGGGTCCTGAACCAAAAACCATATAAAAATGTTTGGTTGCTACACAAAACAGGACAATCTGGTTAAACTATGACCACAAGTTCTCTCTCTCTATTTTCAAGACTGCTTGCGCTGAGCGCATCACAAAACAAAACATTAACTCAATCGACTGGAGAAACGATGGGGAAAGTATAAAAGCTGAGAATAAGGAAAATATATTTTATGGAGACGCGATGATGAGATATGTACTTAATGAGAAAGTGATGAAATCATGTTTCTCCGATACAAAGATCAAGGATATTAGTGAAGTCATCAGATGAGAGGAGCGAAAGCGTTGGTTGTTTTGGCAGGCACGAATCATTTGAAAGGTAAGCGAAGATATGAAAGAGTTGCTGATAGAAGCGGGGAAAAAAAGAGTGAGAAAGTAAATACTGTGCTTCGGTATGGTAAAACAGAACTGAGAACAAAGTGGCCATGACTTATGAATCAGTGAGAAGATTGTTCGGGAGGAATGGAGTGCAGTTTATTGCAGTACGGAGTGAATTTGATGAACGAAAGGACTTGTGAATGCCGCACGGACATTTGAATGCCATGAGAGTTTGTTCAGTGAAAAGTGGAATTGCAAATTTAGGGAAACTAGAGATATTAAGAGAGATGCAATCAAGCATGTGTCTAGCCACCCCTGGAACAAATGAGTGTGAGTGCAGAAATGATACCGAACATAGCTGGGAGGAGTTCCCCGGTTTCGAATCTGAATAGATTGCCAGTGATATTGAACAAGAATGATGTGGGGGACGACTGTATGTTGAAATGTACGTACAAGAATGCCAGAAGTATCAGAAATAATGGAGAGGAGTTTATGGTATTGGTCAGGTTTTCGACTTGGCGAAAAATTATAAGCAACAGCAAGACCAGAGAGACAGAGAATGGTGCAGTTACAGGAATAAAATGTAAGGAATATTGTATTTTCATAAAAGATAGAGGGAATAGGGTGGAAGATTTCAACTATAAAAATAGAAGTTAAAGAAGATTGTAGATCCGATGGAATTGGTTCGTTTGATGCTATCTGTCGCGAAATAGAGATTAATAAGACAAAATATACTGGTGGGTGCTGCTATAGACCCTGGGGTCCAAAGATTGGACATGTGCATTATCAGATCTGTGAAGGCTATCCATTATCAAGGAAGATTTCTGTAATGGGTTATGTAGGCTGGAAAGCGCATATGAAAACAGAATTTATACAGCTACTAAGGGGTTGTTACCTGAAACAGTATGTGATGCAGGCAACCAGGGATTTAAGAGTGTTGAATCTGGTAATTACATCAGAAAATCTATAATAATCATCTAGTCGTGTCAGGGATGTTGTTCAACATGTGAAATTCTCAGTCAAGAAGGGTTTATGTGGAATAAGCTGGCTGCCAATTATGAAAAACTAAGTGGAGCAGTGCCCCATAGCTTAAAAAGCTGCAAGGAAAACATGTCAGTAGTGCAGGGGACGTGGTCAGAAATTGAAGTAGTATCAGACTGCATACCTGGGATCAGGAGATAAACCGAGTAGGGGTTAAACATCTTATGATGCTACTACTCTCCACAATGCTTTGCAAAAAAAGGAGCTACAAAAAAGAGCTGCAAAAAATCATTGTGGAGAGTAATGACATCAAATGTTATTTCCCTCCACAAAAGAGGAAATATAAACAAAAAGGTAATCAACATTTTCATGATCAACACAAAGCTTAGCAAGAAGGGTGACAAGTATGATAAGGAAGGCTAAATCAGATTATAAGAGAAAGTTAACTAAACAGACTTAAGCAAATGCAAAAGTTTTTTTGTTTTTTTTTTTGCCATGTCGCAAGTAAGAGAAAGAATAATTGTAGAAGGATAACATAACTCTCTACTAATGGAAAGGAGGTGACAGAAGCAGTTCCATTAGAATAATACTTATAATCGTACATATTTAAAGATGTACGACTATAAGTATTATAATCGTACATCTTTTCCATTTTTATAATCCATTTTTATAATCTCAAGAAACAGTTGAGTTGTTAAGTGATCACATCGTATACGTGTATACGATGTGATCCCTTAACTATCTACACAATGAATAGCGTACCTGCTATTCATTATGTAGATAGTGATTTATCTCTCAAGACAAAAACGTTTGCTTTACCTAATTTTTTCACAACAATGATCAGACTGAAATTAAAACTGACAAGTTTTAATATAGATCTTAGCTATAAAATTTCATTAAATTTCATCCAGCTAGAGGGGAATTATTAATATAATTTCGAAACTTCTTTGCCAAAATTATGTAATAAAAGTGATCCTGTTGGAACTAAAACTGAATCACACCGACTCCTTGTGCATTTTACAAATTCCGAAATTTGCGCGTATTCCACTTAGTCAGAAAGCTCTTGCAATATAAAATCGACATGCTGTTCCTCTGTGGCCCCAAAAATAGTTGAACTAAAACCTGGAACAGTTCGACACATTTTGCAAAAGGTTCAAATACCAAATCGGAATAAACTTCATCCCACCTCCTGGGTGTGTGTGTGTGTGTCTCTTTACACACAAAGTTTGTAGGACAATCACAAACGGGCATGGACCCACAGCCTCTTGGCTAGAGAGAGGACACTAACCACTCGGCCAACCAAGCCGGCTGAAATTTCCGCCTCGTGTGTGTGTGTGTGTGTGTGTGTGTGTGTGTGTGTGTGTGTGTGTGTGTGTGTGTGTGTGTGTGTGTGTGTGTGTGTGTGTGTGTGTGTGTGTGTGTGTGTGTGTGTGTGTGTGTTGCGTTTTGCGTTTTGCGTTTTCCTCCTAATAGTAACACTACGAGGAGGTAATTTATTCCTACATTCTCCATTGCATATATTACATGTAGCTTCCAAGTACTGATTAATATTTACATTTCCAATTTTGGATCATATGTACATATTCCTACCTTTACATCCATATTTATAATTTTATTATTATATATACATATATTTACACTATATAATTCATACAATATCAGTAATTTATGTCACTTTACAACGACTGGTAGTTGATCTTATTGGCGAATTTAATTAGTACTGAGTAATACTTTTCGATACGTCTCTGTTTTGACACTGGCCACTTTTCTCCGGAAGTGATGACGTGTTGCATTAGGGGCATCCGTATAGAGTCCAGTCGCTGGCAGTCGTAACTGAAGTTGTGAACTACAAATACATGATGGTGATTCCAGGATATGGAATCTGTGTAAGTAGTGTCTTAGTTTTCCGTGTCCCGTTAGTAGCGTGGTTAAACCTGAAGAAATGTCGTGTTTTTTCAGCCGGAGTCTGCTTCTGATGCTAGGAAAGAATAATTTTGTTGTTGATCCGTTTTTGTTTTTGATGTTTTCCATTGTTCCTCCCACAAGTCTAGACTTGTTTCTTCTGCAAGTGTTTTTATAGCAGATTTCGACTACTTTTGGTAACTTGTTTCTAGCCGCTTCTTTAGCCGATTGATCCGCTCTCTCGTTTCCTGCTACCCCGTATGCGCTTTCACCCAGCAGAACTTGATTTCTCATCCCAATAGAGTGAGACTCCAAGCCATCTTTCTTGTCTGTTCTATTAATGCAATATGGTTGTTCTGGTTTTGTATGCCGTCTCTTCTACTGTCACTGTAAATTGTTGCTATCATTTGATGAGAGGTGTTGAGTTCTAATTCCTGGAGATGTGTAAGTGAATGAACTATAGCATATTGTTCGGCTAGGTTGTTGGAACAGAGAGGATGCAGTTTAGAGCAGCGTTCTTGTATAATGGACTGTCTGTTATATGCAATGAAAGAACAGCCGACATTCCCTCCGGTTTTGCTTCCGTCGTTGTATATATGGAATTCGTTACTTTCAGAACTTTCTTTCTTTTTAATATTTGTTTTCTTTGCTGGGTGAGGCCACTTACTGTATTGAAGCGGACGTTCGTAGCAAATTGGATCAATGTTGGAATTTCCGTTATATCTTCCGTAAGTGTCTTCGTATATTAGAGATAATTCTTGTATTTTCAGACAGATCGGTGTTAGAGCTGCAATAACGCAAGCTGCCTCGAAAGATATTGTCCTGTATCCTTCAATTATACGTATGGCTATAAGGCATTGAACTCTGTTTAGCTTTTGCTGGTTTATCTTTGATTTTAGTGCATGTTTCCAGGCAGGTGCAGCATGAGATATCAGTGGTAGTATAGTTCCGGTATATATTGTTTTCAGCGCTCGTTGGCCTAATCCCCCTTTAACCTTCTTAACCCTTGCCGACTTAACTAGGAGGAGGTTTACTACTTGTAAGCTTTTTTTCGGCAACATATATGATGTACTTATTGAAGGTAAATGTTTCATCTATTGTTACTCCTAGGTATTTTAGCTCACTGGCTACCTCGAAAATTTCCTGTTAAGGAAGACCGTTACAGGTCATTTTGATTTTTTACGTGAGATGTGGAGCACTTAAGACTTGGTGCTATTGAAGGTAACTTTCTTCTCGCATGCCCACTCTGCAATTTTAAAGAATTCTTCGTTGGCCGTTAGTTCTAGTTGTAAGCAAGTCGCGTCTCCGTGTCATTATCATCGCATCATCGGCGAAAGCTATGACTTTTGTTTCGGTAGTGATGAAGTCTTAATAGCGAGTCGTACTGGATGTTCCAAAAACCTGGCCCACAGCGGGAGCCTTGAGGACAGCCTCGTTCTACTTCTTTCGTTACAGCTGTAGTTTGTAATGTCATGGTTGCTTTTCTACTATACAATAATTTTTTGTAAGATCGAGTAAGTTTTTTGGATGTCAAATCTCTTAAATCATTGATTATGGCTGGCCACCACGCAGCATCGAAGGCTCCTTGTGCATCGAGTGAGATGAGTAGTACGTCTTTTTTTTTTTTTTTTGCTGAAGACTGTCTTCTGTGAACTCTTTAACCACTATAATCGTCTACTGTGCTAGACTGAAGTCTAAATGCATATTGAGTGCTGCTTAATAGGTTTCTTGAGTAGACATATTGCATTATTTGGTTTATTACAATTTTTTCTATTATCTTACCAGTAACCTTTATGAGAATAAATGGTCTGTATTGGCTAATTTCGTCGATGTTTCTTTTCCTTGTTTTATTATGGGTATAATTTTTGAGCGTTTCCATATTGAAGGAAATTGACTTCTTTTTAGGAACTCGTTGTAACTGTTGTTATTAATTCGGGGAATTAGAGAAACGTTCTTGTATATCGCAGGTAATTCCATCTTCTCCGGGAGTTTTTCTTGGATCCATTGATCTTAATACTGACTCGATTTCATTAACTGCAAATAAGTCGTCGTCAGTAGTGTCTGTGCCTGTTTTCATTCTTTGTCTGTAAGTTTTGTGGATTTCTTCATCTGTTGATTCATCGGGAATAAACGTGTCGATCATAATAGCTGCAGTTTCTGCTAAGTTTTTAGTGTAGGTGCCATTTGTTTTCTTGATAGTTGATAATATAGGTGTTGTCTTATTCTTGCTTGGTGCTAATTTATATATGCAATTCCAAGGATTCGATACGGCTGAAACAGTACAGATTTTTTTCCATGATTCCGTTTTCGCTTTTGTAATTTTGGACTGATAGCTGTATTTAGTTTTATAGTAGTTTAGTTTTGTCTTCTGCTCACTCTTAAATCTTGGTTATTGTATGTTCTTTGATATAGTCGTCTGAGTGCGTTAACACGTTTTCTTAAAACTGTTAATTCGGCGTTCCACCAAGGTACTGATTTTCTTCCTTCGATGTGTAGCTTCTTGGTTGTTCTGAGTGTTTGGTCGCTGGATTTTTTCAGACCTGATGAAACCACATAAGCAAAGATGTCTATATCATCTTGTTGTGATGCCCAGATGGCTAGGTTCTTGTCTAAGCTGAGCTGTTGTTTGCTGATCCCATTAAAGTGATGTTCTGAGATTAAGAGTGAAAATTCTCTCTTTAATACTTTAGCAAATATCTCTAGATTGTTTTATTGGTGAAGTACTTGATGTTAATGAGATGGTTTGTGTTGTTTATGCCTTTTATATTTTTGTTACTGATGATGAAACTTAATATGCGATGATCAGAACAGTTTTTATCTTCTTTGCATTTCCATTCAGTAACCCGAGGTAAAATAGCAGTGCTTGCCATTGTTAGATCGATGAAGCTGCTTCCTCTGCTATTTTCAAATGATGGAGTGTTACGGTCGTCGTTTAGTATGTGTAGGGAATTTGATGCTATGAACTGTTCCAAATTTTTATCTCTATTGTTTGTGCTTTCGTTAAACGACAAAACCGAATGAACGGTACTATCTATTCCAATAATCCACGATGTTGCCCATTTTTTCCAAGTCGTGTTTTACGTCAGTTTATAGTCGAGATACATACTCGTAGCAAAAGTTTTAATTCCTCTCTACGTAATTTCAATAAGTACCGAGTTTTAATTACTCAGTATTTCAATAAGTACTGAGTAATTAATAATGCCTCGACTTCAGGGTTTACCAAGAGTATTGGAGCTCTCTTTCTTTCTGATCCTTTGGAAAATATTTTATAATTTCTTGGAAAGCCGCATATTTTGTTGTTGATGTTGTAGGGTTCTTGTATTAATGCTAGACCTATATTTTTTCTATTTATGAGTTCTGTCAAGTTATTTACAGCCTTTATGGAGCATTGAAGATTTATACGAATGTAGTGCTGTTTCTGATAGTTCTATTATTGCTTTCCATAATCTATGTTTTTAATTTTGAGCTGTCTATAGTAGTTGTATGTCGGGCAGTCTTTGCTTAGTGCCATGTGTTTTTGCAGACGTTTTTGGCTTTGGCATGCTTGTTGCGATTTTGGCAATTTATGGAATTCATCTCTGACTTATTTCGTGAGCACTCGCTGAACTTATGTTCTTTAGCGCAGAATGGACAGAAAGTTTCCCCCTACAGTCTCGTGTGTGATGTTGGAATTTATTGCAGTTAAAGCACACCTCACAACGCTTACATAGTCTGCACAATGGCAAATTCTTCACAGCATTTTGACACCGGTTTTTAGCAATTTGGGTTTCACCGGTGGATTGATCAAGTTTCTCAATTGACTCAATGCGGATTGAGTCAATTGCATTGTTCGTATCAATTTCACTGGGAATGTCATATATAATTAGTCTTGGAAGATATTTCCTACTGGTGTTTGCTTCTAAGGTGTTTTTGCATTCCTTCGTGATTTCGTTATGTAGCAAATCTATGTTGGTCTTTTCTTTGGATTCAATTTAGACTCCTCCGTTATTAATACTTTCCATTTTTGTGATTCTAATTTTGATTTTCCTTGGGTCTATTTTTTCTTTGATGATATTTTTAGTTTCCTCGCTGTTTAATTGAGCAATCGGTTTCACTATTAGTTTATAGCATGGATTGTTTTCAGATTCGTCTTTGTTTTTAGCATGCGAATATAGCTGAGTAGGGTGAGCTAAGTTAACCTGTTCCTGGTTGCTTGCAGCAGTCTGTTGTTTTATCGATACTTTAGTTGCATTTTTCATTTTATTGAAACCCTTCGTTAGTTCGCTCCTTTTAGTTAGTATATCCTTTTTTAAATCGTTCTTTAAATTGCTGCTTACTTTGGTAACGTTACGCAGCAAATCTAGAGCTTTTTAACTCTATTTCGTCCCGTGCCGCCATCTTAATGTTACTTGAAGTTGTGGTGTTATAGCTTTCCTATTGAACTGCTATATTTTCTAAGATAGAAAGGTTAAGATAATTTACTTACAGTGTTCCTGCTTCTTTCTAGAAATGATGCTTCCATTGAGTTAGGCTTCAGATGGGTTGTTTCTTGTGACCTTTGTACCTCTCAGTGACAACAATTGGGAGGGATGTTAGCCCTTGCTGTAGCAGCTAATCCTATTATGACCGAGCCCTTGTCTTTGCGGTATCTGAACAATAGATAGTCTGACCAGCAGTATTCAGTCCATAAAAATAGAATAAAATTTCACTCATACGCGCTTGAAATATGAAACTATAGAGTAAATTATTCACTGTTAGATAGTACAAGCTATCAGTCGATACCAGATAGATCCAGTTTTTCTATTCGATATCTCATAAATCAAGGTAAAAACAGGAGCGATTTCAGGTATGTCCGTTCACGTCCGAGTACTCTCCTTTGTGTGTGTGTGTGTGTGTGTGTGTGTGCGTGCGCGCGCGAGCGCTCGCAGATGACATATACTACTATTACTACTACTACTACTACTAATAATAATAATAATAATCATAATAATAATAATAATAACAATAATAGTGCCTCCGTAGATTAGTCGGTATAAACGAAGTCTTTAGTTAGAAAGACTTGAATTCGGATCTCGTGCATGACGAGAAGAATTTTTATCAGTCCTCTTCAATGAAGGTGAGTTATTCTTTCTAATGCCTTTCATTTCCTTATAGGAAGTAAGTGAGGCCTTTTAAACCTATCTTGCTTCTGGAGGCCGAGTGGACAGTTCAGTCTCTACCTGAGAAATCAGAGATAGCTGGCCCAAGACTATCACTAATTATAGGCGGCCAACGATGAATAGATTGGCAAACAAGTGCTGCCATCTCTTGGTATCTAACCCTAATGGGATATGCCCTTGTCTGAAATAGTGTGGGCTCTAAGGTCGATTTTCTTGAGTTTATGGACCATAAAACTCGAGTTTAATTTAACAAAGAAGGGAATTAAATTTAGATCGGGAGAAGCTGAACAAAATGATTCTTTAAATTTAGCACTGTCTAAAGCTCCAGTCTTAATTTATACAACATTTAGAGAGACATTTTTTTTTTCCTGCAGACGCTTCAAGTGATTGTATAGTTCTACTATTGGAGCAAAATGAAGGAGACCATGTTAAGCCTGTTGACTATTTGCAGGAAAACTTTCAACTTCTGTATTATTGTGTCCTGGAGAAAGAGGCATTGGTAATTTTCTTTTCTATGAGAAAATCGACATATTTACTGCTGATACAGCATATTATCCTAAGTATCCAGAAAGTTCACCGAAAACAGTTTATCGAAAGATAATTTACCAAAAGGCAATTTATCGAAAAAACAATTAATCGAATAAACAGTTCATCGAAAAGTAGTTCATCGAGAAAAAAAATAATCGATCGGTAATTAATTGAAAATGCAATTTACCGAAAAGCAATTCGTCGAAACCAACAATTCACCGAATGAACAGTTTCACCGAAAAATGAATCATAAGGCATGTTAAGTGAAGTGTATTTATTAAAAATAACTGCAGTTTTTATTAGATTAACTTGTGATGCTGTTGAGGGTTAGCATGTTATTTCCCTTATGCACTGCATGCAAAGAGGTCAATGGAGACCATAGTGCGAGGAACATACAGCCATGGAGCTCACTTTAATCTGATGTTGGACTTCCTTTCATTGCGATGACTGCAGCAATCCCACAGGAAAATACTTTCGACAAGTGTATGATAGCCATAAATGGATATTTCAGACCATTCATCCTGTAGGTATGTGAGGGATAAATCATTTTTTAATCAAGATATCAAATGAATTTTGCGATTTGCAGAATTTTTTATTTTTATTTTTTTGGTTTGTTGTTCAATAATTGTGCAAATTAACCTAATGACGTGTACAATTATTACGTAGGATACAATGCAGATTTAATGTACGGCTTCATTTCGTGACTTGAATTAGAACAAATAAATTATAATAAGTGTGAAAAAAGAAAGAAAGGACAAGAAGATAGTCAACTAATCAAAAATGAAAACAAATATACTATGAATCATAAAAGCTACAATATGCACACATAAAGTACAAAAGTTAACTATAGGAAACTAATAAGGAAAATTATTTATTGCGAAATGGCATATTTATGAATTTTATCTTTTATTTTTTACATCGGAATATCAGCATTTCGCAAATTGCAGTGCAATACATTAATAATGATCGATACGGTTGGTTCGTTCACTGGCAACAGTACCACCATGTCGACACACATGGTGTACAATTAGAATAATTAGAATACTGCTAGAATAAATCCTTCTGTTTCTTTTTTAATGAATCTGTGTTGTAGCCATTGCCATATCTTGTTCACGTCAATTTTGTCACAGTGTCTCGAAGAAATTGGCCATGCAAGGTTTATTTTTCCAGCGCACATGTCGGATATTTTGTTGTTCCTTTTTGTAATCGGATTTGTTTCCTGTTGCTTTTAGAAGACCCTCTTGTGTAATTGCTTGAAGCATTGCCTGAGAGCTATTGTCGATGTAATTTCTTAAACCAATTTCTTCTTCTTCCACAGTCTATCTCACTTGCAGCAGACCCCGTCCACCTATTCTCCTCGGTAGGTACAACCGGTCAACATCACTTCGTGGATGTAATGCATGATGCATAGTCATTAGTTTTCTAGTTTTGCGGTCTAGTTTGTGCAGGTCTTCTTTTGTCCAATTTATTATGCCAGCTGTGTATCGGATCACTGGTATAGCCCAAAGAATTCATTGCTCTAATTGTGTTTAATCAATTTAGTTTTGTTTTCATAATATTTCTAACTCTTTTGATGTATTCATGCTGCCTGTTGTTTAACTTTCGAGTGGAGAATCTTCATTGGCTTCTAATATTCCTAGGTATTTATAGTGTTCGTCAGCTGAAATTGCTTTTATATATTTCTCTTGATCAAAATTAAAATTGCTGGTGTCATTAATTTTTCCTTGTTTAATAGATAAAATTGCGCATTTATCTAAACCAAATTCCATTTTGATGTCCTGACTGAAAATACGAACTATGTTCAATAAAGAATCTATTTTCTGGGCCGATTTTCCATATAGCTTCAAGTCATCCATATACAATAGATGGAAAATTTTAATATTACATTTAGGAATTTCATATCCAAGTTTTGTTTTCTTCAGAACCATAGACAAAGGTATCAAAGAAATGTTGAAGAGAAATAGTGACAAGGAATCACCTTGGAAAATTCCACGTTTAATGCTGATATCTCCAAATCGTTCATTATTCACTATTAATGTTGTTTTTCATGATTTCATAGCAGTAACCAGAAACGAACATATGTTTTTGCTAATTCCAAATATTTTTAGTGATTTTAGGATCCAGGAGTGTGGAAGGGAATCGAATGCTTTCTTGTAAATTAGTTTTTCGTCTTTTTGAGTTTCTGAGAATCATTTTATTAATAAGGATCTGGTCTTTTGTTCCTCTATGAAAATTGCTTTTTTGGTCAATCGGATGAATCTGATTATCTGATAAGTAGTGGTATATGGAATTTGCTATGATTGCAGTGAACAGCTTAAGCATAGTTGGTAGGCATGTTATTGGATGATAGTTACTTGGGTCTGCATCCTCGTTCTTATCTTTCATGAAGAGAATAGTGCGCCCAGATATCATACAGTCTTCCACTGAGCCAGACTGCAACAAATAATTAAATTGTTCTGCCATTCGATCATGTAGACTGGTTAGATGTTTTTACCAAAATCCATGTAGTTCGTCTTTGCCAGGTGCACTCCAGTTTTTTAATTTTCTAGCTTGAGAACTGACCATTTCTTTAGTGATAATGACATTTTTCATTTGTTTTTGTTTCATTTCTGATTCTATTTCATTAATCCATGAAGCATCTTTATTTTGTTCAATAGGATGATCCCAGATTGATTCCAAAATTTGAGTGTTTCTTCTTTTCCGGGTGAATGATGGTTTGCATTTGTATTTCTCTGGAGAGACGAACTGACGTTGGTTCTGTTGAAATTGCATATTTGTACATATTGGTTTATTCTTGTTTCATATCTTTTAATTATCTATGCAGTCGCTGTAATTCTTTGTTTTAGCTCTTCGGTAACTTCAGCAATTGTTTTGTTCGCCAAATTATATGTGCTAATCAGTTTGTTTTTGATGTTATTTTTCAACCGTCCTTCTTTAAAACTCTTTAAGTGGCTTAGATCAGCTCGAAGCCTGTTGACCTTTCGTTCTAACCGGATTTTCCATGGTGCAGATTGTTTCATCCTCGGCTTTTGCTCTTTCGGTTTGCAACCAAGCTTCACTGAAATGATATAGGCTATGCTGTGTAGGAGCTGATTTGTTACCTTTATACTGTTGGTTGTGATGGTTTCAATTACAGCATTTGCGTCTAAGAGGAGCTGTTTTAGTTTAAATTATTGTAAAGCTTTTGATGGCGGTAGTCTTATACGGTCGTTTATGGAGTTCATATGTTGCAATATCCCTCACTTCATTTTACACTGCCCTTCTCTCAAAACATTCTGAGGTATGTCGCAGCTTGATGTTTACTGAGTTCAATTCCAAAGTTTGATATAGCTACCTCCTGATGATTGTCTGTTACTGGAGTTGTTGGTTTATTACGTAACTCTTGCAGCTAAAGTTCAGTAAATATTTTGTTACGGAAAATGAAATTCTTTTGGTCCATAAGTCTTTGTTCTGTTATTGCAGATTCTGGGAATTTTTGTTTCCAAATTATTATTATCAGTAGTAGTAGTAGTAGTAGTAATATGTGACATCAATATAGCAATTATTATGGGATAGATTTTAATCAGACTCGGTATTTGAAAATTTTACAAAAAAAAAAAAAAAAAAAAAGAAAGAAAGAAAGAAAAACGTGTCGAAATTATGTATTACAATAACTCTCTTATTAAGGGAATTCGCAGAAGTTGTCTGTAAAAGAAACTGTCTGCACGATTCAGTTTTATTTCCAACTGGATCACTTTTATTATTATAACGTTATCGTAAAGAAGTTTCGAAATGATGTTGGTAACTCCTCTCTTGCTGGATGAAATTTTGCAGCTAAGGTTAAAGTTTTTCAGTTTCAATTTAATTAGGTAAAACGAAATTTGTCGTTCTAGAGATAAATCATTATCTGCACCAGGCGTCTTCAACGCATAATGGCCCGCGGAGCTCTTTCCCCTGGCCCGCCTGCTATTTTGAAAAAAATAACTACTTAATATTAAAACGCGATTAAATAAAATATAATTTCAATGAAGCCCGCGGGCCTCTAAGCTATACTGCGGTATTTAGAATTGTAAGATGCTTCCCAGATTCACAAGGAACGCTGTGCATTTGATACGTTACATAAAATCCTATAAAAATAAATATTAAATAGACATGCTTCTTCAGTCATCTACCAGCTCCAAGCGGTGCGTAAGTACTAGTACTAAACGTCACAGTAATGACGAAGTATCGAGAACCTTCGAGATGTATCTGGAAAGCACTAGAGTGCGCACTCGGACGTACTTCCTTCCAGATACATCTCGAAGGTACTCGATACTTCGTTATTTTTATATAAATACGAGAGAATCTCATCCACAGTCAGTCAGTCGTGAACAGTGTGATATTTGTGTACAAGCGCACGCAGATTCGTTGTGTCAGCCATAGCCTATTGTGGTTTATATTGCCAGACTTTTTTCATTAGTGTGAAAGATATTCAGTGGATATCGATAATAACTGTTACACGGTCAGTTTGGATCATGTTATGGGTTCACCTTCCATCACTATGGCATCTACGAGTAAAAAAAGTAAATCAAGTGATTCTTGTCTGATTTTTAATGAAAAGTGGACCAATTTGTACTTTTTTTTTTTTTTTTTTTTTTTTTTTGCGACGATAAGCCAGTGTGTTTAATTTGTTTTGAGTCAGTGTCAGTATTAAAAGAATACAATATAAAACGACACTATAGACAAAGCATGCGTCCAATTTCGATCACCTTCAAGGGCGGCTTCGTGTGGACAAAACGAACCGTCTCTAAAAATGCCAGCAGGGTACGTTTAAAAGGCAGAGGGAAGGGAGTAAAGCACGCATCAAAGTAAGTTATGTAATAGCTGAAAAAAGAAAAAAATTGGTAAAAAATCAAAAGCCTTCTTGGACGGTGAGTTTGTGAAAGAGTGTCTCATCGCTGCAGGGAATATTCTGTGCCCAAATAATAAGGAAGTGTTTAAAAAACCGACTTTGTCTGGGGTAACTGTAGTGTCGAAGAACTTGCCAATGACATTGAAGGAACTTTAAAAAAACGGTCGTCCGAATTTACGTCATATTCACTGCTTTAGATGATAGCACAGAGTGAAGGATACAGCATGATTGGCTATCTTTGTCCGTGGCATTGATCAACAATTCAATGTGACAAAAGAACTGCTAGGCGCTCGTACCAATGAAGGGAACGATGAAAGGCACTGATATTCTTGAAGAGCTGCTAAGAAAACGCTCCAGCGTTTCGAACTCAGCTTAATTAACCTCGAGGGAGTGATAATTGATGGTGTCCCTGCTATGGTGAGAAAGAACGAAGGATTTGTTGCGCTGCTACGGAAAGAACCGGAACTAGAAGGAAAAGATTTCGTCCATTACCACTGTTTAATCCAGCAGGAGAATTTGTGCACGAAAACTATTTAATTTGAGAATGTCATGAAAGTTATTGTTACTGTCGTCAACATTATTATGGCAAGAGGATTGAATCATCGTCAATTCCAAGAGTTTTTGACCCAAGAGTGCAAAGCGGATGACGTCGATGTGATTTATTGTAGTGATGGTGCGTTGGTTGAGAAGAGGGAAGGTTCTCAAAGAGTCTTTGTTTAAGGAGCGAAATACAGCAATTCATACAAACCAAGGGGGAATCCGATTGCGGAATTTAACGATCCGAATTGGATAACAGACTTTGCCTTTGTGACCGATATCTCGTTGCATACGAATGACTTAAATACGTGGCTACAATCCAAAGATCAACTGGTGCACACTCTGTTTGATCACATCAAAGCTTTTGTGGCCAAGCTCAAACTTTGGGAGGCACAACTCGTAAAAGAATACTTAACTCATTTTCAGCTTCTCGTCCAACTGTTCGTCTCTTGATGAATACGCTACAAAGTTAGCCGTGTTGCGAAGTAAGTTCGAAGAGAGAGTTTCGTAACCAACAGTCTTTAGATTTATTTTCAATGCCATTCAGTGTCAATGCTGCCGAAATGCCAGGCTCAGTACAAATGGAGCTGCTTGAACTCCAAAACAACTCTTCTTTGAGAGAAAAATTATTCAATGCGCCCTTGCTTACATTTTACAAAGAATACATTTCTGAGGAAGGACGCATTCCCTAATCTTCGCTGGTATGCTTTGAAGATGTGCACTTTGTTAGGATGCACATACTTATGTGAGCAGTTCTTCTCCAAAATGAAGCATGGGAAATTCAAGACAAGAACTCAGATTACGGACCAACATCTCGAGAATATTCTGCGCATAGCGACTTCCAACATTGATGCCAACATCGACAAGCTAGTCAAGAAAAAAACATTGCCAAGTTGCCCAATGACATTGTAAAAAAATGAATGTTTTCTTCATTAAATTATCTTTTTTTAAGTATTGATTGTATTTATTTATCATGAACTAAACTCCTACCTATGCTCTTAAAGCTGAGTTTGTTTATTTTTATAGGATTTTATGTAAAGTATCAAATGCACAGCGTTCTTTGTGAATCTGGAAAGCATCTTACAATTCTAAATACCGCAGTATAGCTTAGTGACCCGCGAGCTTCATTGAAATTTTTAATGCGGCCCGCACTGTCTGAAGGTTGAAAACCCCTGATCTACACAATGAAGCAGTGGTACACTTACATAAAATGTTCTAAAATGCAACAAAATAATTATTACGTTGCATTGGTCACTTACATATTTTGTCCGTATCTTGAGTAACGTTAAGTGTTGTTACTGAACACCTGTGAACAACGATAGTTCGCAAAAGAATTAAGTTTTCGATTAATAAGGAAAGAATTCATCGAAAAATTATCGGCAAAATTTTTTTTTCTCGATAAATTGTTTTCGACGAATTGTGCGATGAACTGTCGTTCGATAGATTGTTTATTCGGTAAATTGCTTTTTCTATGAATTGTCGTTAGATAAATTTCCATTCGGTGAACTGTCTTTCGATTAATTGTTTTCGATGAAATTTGTTGGAACCGTTATCGTTATATTTGATCACAACCGCTTTCATTTTTATCTTCAATAAAAGATATAAACCAGCATATAATTCGATGAGCTCTAGAACTACAAGAGTATTGATATTAATTATATCCTTGGTAAGAAAATATAGTGGTAGATTATCTGTCTAGATCTTTAGATTTATATGCTTAAGTGCAATCCTCTTGTGATAATTTTAAGGACAAGGATTTTCAAATTAACAAGATAGATGAAACAAGATCAACAAGAGTAAGATTTAAAAAAAAAAAAAACTGTGTTACTATCAGAATTGGGAAAAATCTGTTATAGTTGCATCTTATAGATATTGTATGATAGTTGTATCTTAGTTGTATTGCAGTGGCGAGCGGAAAATTTTAAGTGGGGGTGCTGCATATACAAAAAAAAAAAAAAAAATCTAATCAGTAACGAATTTATTAATAAATAAATTTACATATTAAAAACTGCTTTAATAAAAATATTTCATCCTCACCACGAACAAACACCAATAATAAAAGTTTCGTATCAATAGCAATGACAAGCGCAAACGAATATCGGCGTTAGATCGCGGTCCATTTGTTTCGTGTAACGATAATTGAAAAAATATTATTCTTTTCATATTTTCAACAGTGATACTCGTCATAATTCAGCCTTGTATCTATAATAAATAATTATATGTTATTTTGACAAAATAAAATAATATTGACAAAAAATAGTTCACCACGCACATGCACCAATAATAAAACGTTTCATATCTCACAGAAATAACGTGCACAAGAATGCAACGCCGTTTTTTTTTTTTTTTTTTTTTTTTTTTTATGTTGGGCCCATATACAGGAGGTTGGCTGGTCAACCTGCAGTATACGTTAGTACTGTATATGGATGATGGGTTGTGAAAGGAGAAACTTGTTTACATTTGATTTGAGCGCCTGTATATTGTATTCCTTGGAAAATACGTCAGGGGGAAGACTGTTCCACAGTACTGTAGTAGCAGGGATGAATGAGGAGGAGAAGAAACTTGTTCTGTGGGTTTCGCGGTGTACTGTAAAAGGATGTTGGGCGGCAGCTGTACGTGTTCCAATGGGCTTGGTACAGGGTGGGGGAATTATTGATGCTGTTTCAGATGAACCTTTCCCGTGAAAGTATTTATAGAATATACAGATTGCAGAGACCAAGTGTCTATGTGAAAGTGGGGGGGAGCGAGTTGGTGGGGGATGAGTCATTTATTAGTCTAATTGCTCTCCTCTGTATTGAGTCAACCATTTTGAGGGAGCTTTTTGGAGCCACTCTCCAGATGTGAGAACAGTATTCGAGAGCTGGGCGGATTTGTGACTTGTATAGTTTTTTGATGCCCTCTAACGGGAAAAAAACCAGCAGCTATCCAGGAGTTTTTCTTAGGATAACCGTCTCCCAAATTTTTGGAAGACGGTTATCCTGGTAGTCTTGCACTACTTTGGCTCCTGCTTCGGCAAAACAGGTGGTCCTGGATGGCCCAGCCAGGATCAATCGGCTAGTGGCCTTGCCTGCAAGGCTCAACGGTGTTGCAGTACGTCTCTCACCCCATGGTCCGGGGTCGGGATCCTAGATCTGCTGCAGTGCAGGTGTAGCGTCCAGTGAAGCCGTGGCGTTCCACTCCTGAGCGCAGTCTTTGCTTGCCGGATAGTGGGCGTCCATGTGTGGCTCCGTGGTGGATGCAGAGCTCTGGTGCCGAATTAAAAATTCCTTAAATATGAATTCTTCATCCTCAAATGTTTCAGGGACCATAACAAAGTCCCAACCCAAGCACTGATAATATAGACACAGCATATGGAAACAGAAGTAAGAAACAAAAGATATCGGATACTAACATAAATGTACCAACCTTTTTAATCATTCATGCAACAAGTGAAAAACCCATTGGGAAAATGTCACCCTTCTTTATTCAAAAAGATTTAGAAGGACTGGCAGGACCTCCCAAAACTGTCAAGAAATTGCGTTCTGGTGATATCCTCGTGGAAACAATGTGCAGACAACATTCCGAGAAACTACTGAGAGCAACGACAGTGATTGGAATAAAAATTGCAGTAACACCTCACATAACATTCAATTCCAGTAGAGGAGTGCTACCAGAATGGGATCTCCTTGGCATTCCTGATGAGGAGATATGTTCAGAGCTTAAAGATCAAGGAGTAACGGGTGTGAGTGCATCATGATACGCATGGATGGTCGCTTGGTCTCAACCAAGAACATCATCCTTACTTTTGATACATCTAGGCCTCTGACATCTGTAAAAGGAGAAGGAGGGTACCTCAGCTGTCCTGTTAGAATGTGCATCCCTAACCCGCTGAGATGCTTTAAATGTCAAAGATATGGACATGTCCAAACTGCCTGTCGTGGTTCTACTACCTGTGCCCGATGTGGTAGTAAAGAACATGAAAATAAATCTTGCTGTGAAAAAAAAGCTAAATGTGTCAACTGTCAGGGAGATCATCCAACATACTCTCGTGCATGTCAGAAATGGAAAGATGATACAAAAAATTAAAACAGAACAAAACATAGCATATCACGATGCAAAAAGAAAGCTAGCCACCATTACACCTGTTCTACGATCCTCTTATGCTGAAAAAGTAACAATTAAAAGAGTGCCAACACCAACTCAAACATGTATGTCTATTCCACCATTTGATAATTTCACCATATCTGAACTTTACGATCGCAAGTGCTTCTCTGTTGAACGCATTAATCACAAAACCTATGGCCTTACTCCAGAGACAACTTCTAAAATGGTCCCATTCAATGAAAACTCATCTGTCAAAAAAATTATGGTGGAGACTTCACTCAAAGATTAACCACCATAGACTCGTACAGAAAAAATGGATACCTCGATACCCACTGAAAGCAAACTAAACATACCAACTGACCCTAACACATTTGATGTTTTGAACACTCTACCAGAAAAAGAGATGGACACTGGCCGTCCATACTTCCCTAAAACAGTGGATAAATATAAATCCGACAAAGGTAAGCCCTCAACCTCTCGAAAACCAGATAAGTCAATAAAATCCAAACAATAGGAAAATTTTTACAATGGAACTGTAGTGGGATCCTCCAGAATATGGACGATATCAAGATGTTGTTGCAGAAACACAAACCTTTCTGTTTCTGTCTACAGGAAACTTAATTAAGACCCAATGAGAACCGTACCTTTAGGAATTTCACTGTTGTATATGTAAGGATAGAACTAGAGATGGTCCTTCTCATGGAGGAGTAGTTATCCTAGTGGGCAGTCATACTCCTTTCCATCAGGTCCAATTAATACTTCTCTGGAAGCGGTAGCGATTCGCTTCTCTGCAGGATTCCTTATTATAGTATGTTCAATTTATTTACCACCAAATGCTGAGTTAAATGAAAGTGATCTTGATAACGTTATTGATCTGGATAACGAGGTCGAATAATTGAAAAAAATCTTGATAATAATAACCTTTCCCTTCTAAATAATAAACTCAATACTTTCTTCATATGCCTACACGTTCATATTATGCAATTGATCTTACAATCTGTTCCCTTTCCATTCTTCCACTGCTCATGTGGGACGTTGAAGTGATCGCTTTCCTGTTCTTCGTACAATGTTTTCACAGGAACCATGTTCACCCACACAGATAGCTATATGGAAAATGGACCAGGCTGACTGGAACATTTTGTCTCATCTTGCAAAATGTAATGTTGATGCCACCAGTCAAACACCTATCAATGAAGCTATAAAATATATAACAGAATGCATTGTCCAGGCAGCAACAACCTCCATCCCAAAAACATCATCTCGATTTCCAGTCTATCCAAAGCCTTGGTGGAACCCAGAATATCAGCCAGCAAAAAAAGAGATCAACACAGAGCATGGAGCATATATCGTAGATACCCAAGCACATCAAATTTAATAACTTTCAGGCATGCTCGAGCCAAAGCACGTTTTGTAAGATGTCATAGTCAAAAACAATCATGGATCCAATTTACTACATCAATTAATCAAATGACCAGTCCAAAAATTGCATGGGATAAAATCCGGAAAATGAAAGGCAGATATAGTACACATTGTTTGTCCACCTTAGACTATAATGGTCGTGTTCTTGCTGATCCCAAAGCTATTGCAGATATTTTTGGAGAAACGTTTTCTAAAATCTCAGCAGCAGCTTCATATTCTCCGGAATTTTTAAACTGAAAGAGCAGCAAGAGAAACAAAGGCTTAATTTTTCTACCAATATTCAGCCATATAATCAGCCATTTGTCAAGGAGGAACTAAAACGAGCTCTCCTACAATCTCACCCGTGTGCAGTAGGACCGGATGATATCCATTATGAAATGATAAAATATCTATCATCTCATTCTATGGATCTTCTCCTCTTATTATACAATAGAATACTTGCAGATGAAGAGTTTCCAAATTCTTGGCATAAATCAATTGTCATTTCTATCACAAAACCAGGAAAAGATCCAACATAAGCAAATAATTATCAACCCATTGATCTGAGCGGCTGTCTTTGTAAGATACTAGAGAAAATGGTTAATGCCAGACTTCTCTGGTATTTAGAAAGCAACAATCTTCTTTCCAATACACAAAGTGGTTTCTGTAGACATCGATCAACTTTAGACAATTTAGTTCGGTTAGAAACTTGTATTAGAGATGAATTTCTGTAGCGAGAACATCTTGTCTCTGTTTTTTTTTTTACATGGAAAAAGCTTATGACACAATCTGGAGATATGGCATATTAAAAGACCTCTATAAACTAGGTCTCTAAGGACACCTCCCTATATTTATTGAAAACTTTCTGTCCAGGCGAACTTTCCAAGTCAGAGTGGGAAGTATGCTGTCTCGACCATATCTTCAAGAACAAGGTGTTCCCCAAGGCTCTGTCTTGAGTGTAACCGTTTTTGCTATTAAAATCAACTCAATCATTGAACAGCTTCCTCCCACTGTAGACAATGCTCTATATGTTGATGACTTCACAATTTCTGTCACTCACGTAACATGAGGGTAATTGAAAGAAAACTTCAGCAAGCAATTAATCATGTCTCTCTCTCTGTGGGTCTTAATAATGGGTTTAGGTTTTCGACAGAAGTGTACACTGAACTAAGAATGGGACCTACTGTTATTCCAGTAACTACAGAAACCAAGTTCTTGGGACTCATTTTTGACAGAAAACACATTTCTAGCACACGTTCGTCAACTAAGAGAAAAGTGCAAAAGAACTTTGAACCTCCTTCGCATTCTATCCTCTACTGGGTGGGGTGCTGATCGAGCTTCATTGCTCCATCTTTTTCGTGCACTTATACGTTCAAAGCTGGATTATGGGTCCCAAGTCTATGGTTCGGCAAGACAGAGTAACCTATGATGGTTAGATTCCGTCCATCATCAGGGTATGTGGATAGCTACTGGTGCCTTTCGCACCTCACCTACTCCAAGTCTCTATGTAAAAGCAAATGAACCAGCTCTATCACTTCGATGGAAACAGTTGTCTCTTAATTACGCCTTAAAAATAAAATCTCTCCCAGATCACCCTACATGGAATAGTATCTTCTCTCTCTCTGCATTGGGAAGCTCAATATCACACACACACATCAAACAGCTATACATATCCTTTTCGTGTGCGTATTGAAGAAACCGTGCAATCTGTTAGTATAAATGTTGACAACATTAGCTCTACTAAACATAACAGCATTCCTCCATGGCAGGTTTGCACACCATCCCAAAACCTCTCGCTTTGTCAGCTACAGAAATCTTGTACCCCATCATCCATTTACCTGCAATTGTTTAATGCATATAGAGCAGCACATGCTGATTTGTTACCCTCTATTCTGATGGTTCAAGAACTAATACCTCTGTTGACTGTGCTGCTGTGTTTCCTGACATTATTATCTCAAATCAGATCGCACCAGACTGCAGTAATTATACAGCAATTACATGCCATTCAGCTTGCACTTGTGCATATAAAAGAAAACTGCTACCAAAAGTGTATAATTTATACAGACTCATTGAGCTCTTCACGGGCTATCTCCTCTCCCATGCATAATCCTCATCCAGCACTTTATGAAGTGCTACACCTGCTTCACAAAATTAAAATTGTTAATTTCGATGTTCAGTTCTGCTGGATTCCTAGACATCGGAATCAAAAGAAATGAGGCTGCAGCTGCTAAATCTGCCCGTACCTTCTCCAGATACTATTTGACAGTTCCATATACAGACTACAGACAACTTATGAGATCGAAGCTAATTGCTCAGTGAGAGTTAACATGGCAAGAAACATCAACAAACAAATTATATAACCTTAAACCTGAAATTAAACACTAGCATTCTAGGCATAGGTCACAGTCACCTTATACATTCTCATCTACTGAGAGCTGATGACCCTCCCATATGTGAAAAATGCAACACACATCTCACTATTCATAATATTCTGGTAGATTGTCAAAAATTTACACGAGAGAGAAATGAAATTTTCACCTATCTAACCAAGCCATATACACTCAAGGAAATGCTGGCAGACTCAGGCAAATTGCATGATATTTTTAATTTTTTAGAAAGAATTAATTTGTACAAACACATTTGACCATAAATTTGTTTATACGTAAATACTTTTTTTGCTTAACTTAACTTATGTACATATATATTATTCATTAGGTTAAATCTGACGAATTATGTATTACCGTGGGCCTTGATCTTGTATATTTGTATCACCCTGCTGTAATTTTGTTAATATGTAAATACCATAATGCTAAACTTAAATTTTATACATCAATGCTGTATAATAATTCCTTTCTGACTCTTTAAGTATTAGTGTAATAATGTTTGTTGTGATCTTACTAGATGTAGACACTGCTTTCCTTGACTTGTTTTGTATATACATATGTTAACCTATAGTTATCTATTTATGTACTGCTGAAACCTCTGCCGTAATTTTGTTTATATGTAGATACTACATCACTTAACATATATTTTGTGCATGCATCTTATTTACTACTTTATTTTTCGAATGATCATGTAGTGCTGTAGGACATCTTACCTATTTGTGTACTTTCTAGTAATTCTATTTATATGTATTCTAAATTGTTTCTACTTCATTGCTAAATTTAATTTTCATCCATGCATATTGTATAATATTCCATTTTTGTCTATTTTTGGACTGCTATAAAGGCATCTATTATAATTTTACATATATGTAGATATTGCATTCCTTGGCTTAGTGTTTCATATATGTATTAACTTATATTGTTAACTATTTTTGCACTACTGTAATAACCTCTGACCTCTTGTGTTGCTGTGCCCTCTGCAGCAGTTCTGTTTACCTAGAGATGCTGCTTTGTGAAACTAGATTCTTGTACAGACATATTGTTTACAATTTTCTGTAAATGTTAATGTTTTAACCTTTAGTATGGCACAGTATGACATTTGTAGTTTTTGTGCCGAATAAACTATAAACCAACCAACCAAACCAATATTCCTGATGGCATAACCTCAAAATCTGAAGACTGCATCCAGCGGTTCCACTTCTCTTTCATAAATCCCTTAAATGGTTTATTAATATAGACATCTAAAGGTTGAAGCTGACTAGTTACACCTCCTGGAATTACAGCTGAGTTTTCAATTCCTTGAGTTTATTTGTAACATCGTCTGTTCTGTGAGGACAAAACTGATCGCATACTAGCATGGCACACTTCTTCAACAGTCCACCAGGGCACCTAGACCAAATTTTATATATCCATAACTTCATTCCTCCTCCATCCATCCAGCCTTTTGCGTGAACATGTACAAATACTATTTAAATTAAGGGGACATTAAATCACATTGTTTTAAAACTGAATAAGAAACTCACTATCCCCTTAATTTAAATGTTTATATCGCAGAAATGAAGCCTGTTGGCTCTTTATATTTAAATGTGCCAACACTCCTTTAAGCAGTTTTTCTTTGGGTAGCATTTTCCTTTTAAAAATCAATAGTGGCATCAAATTTGTTCCATCAGCATAGCAGGATAAAACAATTGTGTAGTGAGTTTTCGTGACCCGAAGTTTTAATAGTAACACTTTTAGTGCCCTTGGAATCTACAGTTTTGTTTGAGGGCATCAAAAGTCAGTTTCCTATTTGCGCAAGTTCAAAATTTTCTCGTTTCCTTGCATTAATGACGAATCGATGAAATTCGATCATTTTTTCTTCATATTCAGCTGGCATCTTTTGTGATATTTTTGTTTTAGTCCGCATACATAGCTGGTTTCTCTTCATGAATCTTGAACACCATGATGTTGATCCAGTAAAGTTGGCAATCCCTCTGTTAGTGGCTATTGCTTTCGCTTGATGAATAATCATTTATGTAGACACCGAAAGTCCCGCTTTTCTGTGGTCTAAAATCCAAGTATTCAGTTCTGCCCATTTTGCAGTTCAAAATGGTTATGTTTACTGTGAGTTGCTTTTTTTAAATCCTTGTCCTGATTCTGCCAAGTTCTTATCGTTTTCTGTTGGGGTGATCCGAAATGCCTCTCTGCAGCCCTGTTTCTATGTTCTTTAGCATACGTAATCACACGTAGCTTGTATGCAATATTGTAACAATGCCGACGTTTTTCAGCCATAATTTGCCAAGAAATTTAGAGAAAATTTAATGGCAGAAATTTATCACTGTTTACAACTGCGCCAATTGGAAAGTTTAAACGAACAGGACACAGCTGTGATCGTCGATGACAGCGCATGCGCATCCACTGAACTCTACATCAGGGTTTCTCAAAGTGTGGTGCGCGTATCCCCAGGGGTACGTGAAAGGTCTTCTGGGTGTCCGTGGCAAATTTTCTGTGGCTATGCATCATTAACGCATAGAATAAAATTTAATGTATCCGTGAAGTTCGAGATCGTTAAACGTTCCTATTGTATCACTGAATAAGGTACAGAGACATCTGCAGGCAGTGCAATATGTTTCTCAACAAAGTGCAATTAAAGACAACTGGGATAAAAACGGAACTAACTAATGAATCGCATATCCCCCTCCCACAGAAAATGCTGTATGACTCAAGCAAAACCATATGTTGCCGGTGCAACATATGGTTTCGTTAAAATGAAGAAATATATAGTGAATGTGTTTGATATTATATAAGGAATTCGGTTGAAGAGAATTAGCATTTCAATTCAAATGTCGGCTTATCTTTGTCATTTAGTAGCACGATCTTTTGTTAATACAGCACCAATCATATGAACGTGGACGTCTGAAGTTTGAGAAACACTGTTCTATGTAATTGGAATGCTCTCACGCACACCACAAGGAGGCAATAAACAAATCACGTAACTCAGAACAGAGAAAATTTCCAGAAATGAAAATAATAAAAAACTGAGTATCGGTGTATAAGACACACCCTGTTTTTCAGACCTATTTTCAAAGAAAAAAAGTGTGTCTTATACGCCGGCAAATACGGTACACAGCGAGTTGTTACAGACCTGGTGGATCGGTTACTAGTGGTGAAGAAATATATCACCAAATAGAAAAGAGTAATCATAATGGGTAATCACTTTAATTATTCAAATATTGATTGTGAGTAGAATCAGGGATGGCCTGGAGATTTTGCAGGAGCTACAGAAAAAGTTATTAGTGGGGTCGGTCCCAAAATATTTGCAAATTAGAATTTTTATCGAAAAATCATATAATTTTATTAAACATAATTTACAAACTATTTCCTATTGTTTATCAAAACTAATAATCCTATTATAGAATAAAATAATTCTATTATTAAATTTTCTTAGAAATTTGAAAGTGAGGCGTCTCAGTCTGAGGTCCAAAAAACCAATGTCTGAGTCGGCCCTGAATTTGATTAGAGTCAGAGGGCATTTCAGTTAAAGACATAACTATCCTGCCCTCCAACTGGTGACAGTGATCAGTACTCACTTGAGAAGTGACTAAGTTTATGAATGTTCCATTCAGAAAAGGTTACATGCTGAACTACAAAGCAGGAGTATACTGAGTTCAGTGGAATGGGATCGGTTGCTGGATGGGAAGAATTTAAACAATGCTTAAATGACGGGATATCAGAATGTCTCAAGAGTGCGAAGAATAAATAGGGTAGGAATCAAATGGATGTGTAATATCAAACAAGAGATTCGTAAGAAAAATGTGATGTGGAAGAAAACCGTGTGCATAAGGATGATGTCCATTATGAAAATTATAAGCAGCAGACTAGAATCGTCAACTATTCTACGGAAATCAAAGTCAGAGTATGAAAAAAAAACTGGCTCTGTGTGCTAATGACAACCCACAAGAATTCTATTGATATGCTGCAAGTAAAAGAATGAATGAGTATGAAAGAATGATTCTCTAAATGCAGATTGGTATGAGGGTTACAGATGCAGAAGAGGTTGTTCAACTAATGAGCGCCCATTTTGTTAAAAGCTATCAACCTATCAAACCTATGCAACATCGAGCTCACTGTTACCTCTTCACTAGATGAAGAAATGCAAGGGTGAGGCTGAGGTATTAGAGCTGTTGCACAACTGAATAAGAATTCAGCAATAGGAACTGATGGAATATCAACACATGCACTAAAAGAGTGTTCAGCTGAACTGGCCATTCCTTTGACCAGGCTGTTTAATATGAGTCTCAGAACAGCAAAGATTCTGCAGGAATGTATGGTAATTCCATTGCACAAGGGTGATGCAAAGACTGATGTATTCAACTATCGATCAATTAGCATCTCCGGAGTGGTGGTGAAGATTTCGGAAAAATTGGTTAGGGCTCGCATTCAGAAATAGGTTGACAGTGAATCTCTACTTCGCAATGAGCAACATGGGTTTACTAAGGGAAGGTCATGTTTTAGAAACTTGCTCACATTCTATAACAATGCTACCATTGAACTAGACAAGGGAAATTGATAAACCATGTTACGTTTGGATTTTGTTAAGGAGAATATGGGTTTGAATTATAGAATATTAGTATGGATAAGAGGATGGCTGATAGACAGATATCAAAAAGTAGTATACAGGGGATGTGACCCTGTAAGATTTCCTAACCAGTTGTGTACCACAAGGATCAGTGCTTGGTCCACTGTTATTCAATCTGTACATTAATGATATCAGAAATGATTTGACAAGTGACACAGATATTTGCTGATGATTGAAAGATAAAAAAATAATAAGCTAACACCTTTTTATTCCAGTACATACAGAGAGTAGGCGAGGCCGTTATGCTGCTGATATGCAATACTTGCAGAATGATTTGAGGCTGGAATTGTAGCGATGGAAAAATGGATGCATTCAATGTTAATAAATGTAAAGGCATGCATTTTGGTGTGATTAGATATCCAATGTCATAATATATTGGTGGGATTATGCTAGAAAAAACTGATCTTGGAATGTTAGTAGATATGAAGTTGAATTTCAGGGCCGATGTAGATTGCAAATTCAACTCAAAAGATAATTGCAATGCTGAAACGAACGTTCACATGTAAAGGTAAGGATGTCATTTTGCCTCTTTACAAAGCTTTGATAAGAACACACTTGTACTATTGTGACTAGACTAGGAGAGACGTGTGCACACGCCTGGTCTCCATTGTGATTCTGATATATATTGGAGAGAGTACAAACAAGTGTGTTAAAAATTATATCAGGATTGTGGAATACTAATTATGAAGACAGATTGAGAATTTGTAGACTGCAGATACTAGCAAACAGGAGAAAGAGGGGTGATATGATTGAGACTTACAAACTTCTGAAAGGGATTTCAGTTGATGGAATTTTTCATTTTACGAAAGGTGGAGAAAGGACAAGTGGGCATCTTTGGAAGCTGAGAATGAATGCAGCTAAGAAGGGGTGAGGGCTAGACTTTTCTCTCATAGGGTAGTGCATGATTGGAATGGATTGGATGTTGTGAATGCAATCAAGTAAATGAGTGCAATCTGGTATTACAGTTTAACTGTAAAGCAACTAAAATGGGACATTCTTGGACTGTGTGAAGTCAGATGTAATGCTGAAGAAATTCAATTAAAAATGGAGAAATAGAAGCCAAGATAAAGAAAAAATCAGTAGACTTGGATTCATGATTAACAAAAAATTGAAGAACATAATAGAATTTGACAAACAGTATATCTGACCAAATAGCAGGTGTTGTTTTCCAAATTTCCAAAATATATATACTCTCAAGATCATCTTAGTCTATGCACCAACAATATAGTCATACTGATAAAGAAATTGAAGATGTTTATCATGATGTATCCCAACTTTACAACCAAGGAAAACATCATTTCAGAATTATAAAGGGGAGACTTTAATGCTAGAACTGGTGTACAACAATCAGATGAAAGTTGTGGGAAATTTTGGATATGGCTCCTCTATCATCTCTCATATCTGGATATGAGAGATGATAGAGGAGCAAGGCTAACAGAATTTGCAGAAAAAGAAAACTTGTACATTATGAATTCTTTTTTGCAAGGAAAAAAAAAAAAACCTAGGAAGTGGACATGGAAAAGTCCAAATAGAAAAACTAGTGAAACTGACTTTAACCTCAGCAATAAGAAAAACATCTTTCAAGACTGCTCTGTTATAAACACCTTCAATATTGGAAGTGACTATCATATAATGCACAGTAAGATTCAAATAAACTGCAAAAAAGAAAGAAGAAAAATGTTTTGCAGATCAGAGCAAAACATAATGTACACAAACCCAACATTAAAAAAGATATATTCCAACATGAACTAAACAATAGATTTAAAAATATTATTATAGATGACAATACTGATCCATCAGAAAGTAATGGCATTATCTGGTGAAGAAATTCTTGAATTAAAATAAAGATGACAAAATTTCTGAAGAAACAAAACAGCTTATGAAAAAGTGAAGAGAAATGAAACAAGCAAATAACCTAGAGAATAAAATTTATCTAAAGAATAAAATTGAATACACTGAATTGTGCAAAACAACTGTCTTAAAAAAGCCAAACAGCAATTGATGAACAATAAACAGATGGTTGTGGTCAATCTACAAGATGGAACTATATGATAGAGATGGTATAGCAAAAAATAATTGAGGAATTTTACTCAGTATTATATCAGGATGACAAATTAAATTAAGAACTATGAAATAACTGAAGTGCTGCAAGATTCTACTGGAAGAAGTTATGTGGAGCATCCAAAGCTTGCAAAATAGAAAAGCTACAGGTGAGGGAGTAATAGCAGAACTTCTAAAAGCAAGTGGGAAATGATTTACAAAATCATGGCAAAACTATTACCCTATGTCTGAAGAAAAACAACGTATCAAGAACATGGAAGAAGGCTTCCCTAATTCTGATACATAAAAAAGGTGAAGTAGAAGATTTGATGAACTACCGACCGATCAGTTTACAAAAGTGTGGTTTATGTGGATCAGTTTACAAACTGTGGTTTACAAAGTGTTTACAAGTCTTGGCTCATAGGCTTTGTATGATTCTAGACCTAGTACAACCAAAAGAACAAGCAGGTTTTCGAAGTAATTTTAGAACAAAGGACAATATTCAAGATGTACAATAGATTATCGAATGGTGTAATGAATATCAATTAGATATTCAGGAGATGTATTGATAATGCTTTTATCACATCTCAACAGCCAATATCTGAGGATCCATTTTCCCAGGGAAAAGGAAAACAGTAGTTTGCCACTGACTATTAAACAGATCCATCTGCAGAAAATCTATCCACAGTGGAAAGGTGCATCCATCTATCACATCACTACCCCCCTCCCAGCAGTATAGTGTCATTAAAATCTTAGAGCCGTTTGCTCTAACTACACTAGTCTCTCTACAGAAATCAATCGCATCCAGGACACACTTTGAGTCAACCGTCACAAAATCAACAAAGCTCTTACTCATTCTCCCTTCCCCTAAATTCAGAATATAAAAAATGCACTACTATTTGTTTTATCCAAGACACTCCCAAAAAAATTTTACATGTTCTAAAACAGTACAACATAGAGACCTCGTTCAAGCCATACCAAAAACTAGCTACCTTTATCTACTGAATAAAAGATCCTCTCCACCATCTAAGACCAGTGGTTCTCAAGTGCAACCACTGAGACATTTCTGTGCAGCCACCTGACACATAAATATCAAAATTTTTATTTATTAAATTTTAACATTAAAAAACTTAATTTATATAGAATAAAATATCATATAGACTTGTAAAAAAGCAAGATTCAACATCAGACATGATCCAAGATATCAGCATTTTAATAAACATACCAGATTTATTTTAAATGCTGACAGAAATTTGCCAAAATCTGACAGCTCTTCTTTTTCTAAGCAGCACAAGATGCTGACAAACAGCTTTAAGCTGAAAGATATGTTGACTGACTACAGTCATATCTTTCAGCTTAAACTGACTACATGAAAGTTGCATGTAAATATGAATGGTTCAGAAGCCAATCAAGCTCAAGTAACACCAAATATTTAAAAATGAATGATTTTGTATTCATGGTTATAATTGACAGTGGGAATATAAATGAAATGTCAGATTTTACAGGAAAATAATGGTAACTACTGAATGTAAATTGTTTGCCTAGTGAAGTTATTCGTTATATTATATATTTCTATTCCTTATTATATTTCAGTATGGATACAAGAAAATGTTTAGTAAGACAAGAACAGAAGTACTGAAAGTAATACAAATATTTTGTAGAAATCCTTATATATTTTAGAAAAAAATCATGTTTTGTTATTGTGTGGTTTTGTTGCATTTACCATTTTATTCGACTAAATTCTCATTTTATAAAATATTCATAGATCTTTATTGGTATACATTAGATTATCATATAACCCATGTAATTAATAATGAAGATTCAGAAGATCATGCCATGAATATGGATCACCATATTCACTGGCGCAATAAACCTTTCTCTTCTACTTTCTATTCCTGGAATCTGCCTCAGCATTACAATATAGGCTCAATCTTAACAATTTTGGCTGCCTCACTTTACTAAAGATCTGGGAGATTGCCATCATGAGAAGTTCAGTGAGTTGCTGCCATTACATTCATAGAGGGTACCAGATAAAACTGAAGAATCCCACCATTAACAGTCAGTCTGTGCTTATTTTCTCACCAGTGTGTCCATGAAGATGCCTTGCTGACCAAGACAAATTATTGGCATAATAATTTATTAACTAAAAAAAAAAAATTAGCATTTATTATCTGTAGATGTTTATTTATTCCACTAAACATCAACATGAATGATAATAAACACCTAACCATCCACACCAGATTCACATAATCTGTTTGTAGATTTTTTTGTTCAACTTCATTTTCTCTAAAAATTCTCATTTTCTAAAAAAATGAAAATGAATCAGCATATATTAAATTCTGCACATTTCTATTTTTATTTCTTATTTTTTGGATATGTAACATCAGTCGGAAATGAAGATCGTTTTCTCTTCTTTCTTTGGAAATCCTAAACAGATTATTCAGTTTCATCAGAAAATAGCCATACTGAGATTGTTATTTATGAATTTTCAAGCAGCAGACATTAATGTGATTTATTTTTAGATTTTACATGGTTGTAATCCATTGTTTGTTTGTTTGTTTTTTTTTCATGTTCTTGAGCAACCCAATTTTACTGAGTTCATTTTGAAAAGAAATTAATTTACACTGTGTGAATAATTAAATAAGAAGCAAGACTAAAATTATTCTTTTTATTCAAAAAAATGCATTTAACATTTACAACATTCAACTTTCAAAATTTTTAAAACTTGGTTTGGCAGTGGATATTAAAAAAAACTGAACATACTCAGTAAAGATGGACTTGAACAGCAATTCTTTTAAATCTTACAACCTAAAAGTTTGCTTACATACTATCTGCAATTAAAAATGAAGCATATTATATCATAATACTAACACTAAGGCAAACATTTTTTCAAAAAAATATGTCTTTATTTACTGAATTAAAATTAAAGCCAAATTAATATTATTAATTTGGTGTTAAATTGATAATTACCAGAGTTTATCACTAGACAGTACTATACTCATATCCTAGAATTTTTGATAAGGTTATTTCAAACTGATATCCCAGATATTTGGAAATGGATGATCCTTGCCGCTGTACTCATGAAATTTAAATCTGTCTGATCATTTCACATGGGGGATCTGTTAGGGACAATGTGTATAGGAATAATCAGCATATATTTAAATCTGGAAATCACTTTTCAGGTGAACTGTGTTATTTAAATAAATAAATAAATAAAGTTATAAAATTTTCAGTAGACATCTGCAAACAGTACTGGATGCACAAGGAAATGCTGAAAATATTCATACATAAAAAAAAAAATATATATAAAAAAATCTGCAATGCGATATTAGCACAATATATGTGAAATATCTCAATAAATATAGGCAATACAATTTTTTTCATTACCCTGTAAATAACCATACATTGGCTGAATAATGTACACTGTAATAATTCCAGAATTATACAGGACAGCTGCAAATGGGTACTTATATTACTGAACAAATTATATAGTATATATTTATTTCTTTATATATGTGTATGTATGTATGTATGTACAGGAACTTACAAAAGAAGCAGAATAAATATTATAAAAAGCTGAAAGCAAAGAGTCAATCAAGGACTTAGTGGAAGGTTTCTGTAAGAAACATTTTCTAATATTTATTCTATGGTCCTTTGTGGACTATTGGGATAATGATGATCTCTATATATACATAGATATATGTAAATATATACCAAACAAAATAGAAAATTAGCAATGTGCAATTTTACAATCTTAAAAGGTTTATCTCCTGTACACAGACCAGATTGGGATATAAAAACAGGCATCTCCTTACTCATAACATGCAGAAATTTCAAAATGCAATATGAAAACTTCATAATAGTGCCCAAGTAGTAAGAAAATGCAAGAGCTGAAACTTTTGTCTCAAAAGTGCAAATTTTTGTTTGAGGGACAAAGGAGTCTCAATCAGCCTTTAATCATAATCAGATTCTCAATAACACACACACACACACACATATATATATATATTACACTGAAAGGAAATATAATTCATTTATGTAAAAGGAAGAATAATTATCATAAAGATGATAATAGTTTATAGAGAATAATAAAGAACAATAGTTTTAGCAAATGCAGATGCTCAGAAAGTGATAGAAGCAAAAGAACTTGCTGCATGCTCTCTAATTCCATGATCGCATTCAAGTTGAAAAATAATACTGTGAGAATAAAGGTACATGAACAGGAGGTGGTCAGTAGTACATTAAAAATTCTTAATGGAATATCAGCATATATATTATTCTCAGCAGTCTGTCTAATTTAGGTTTTTTTTTTTTTTATTTGTACATAGCTCCTACCCATGAAAGGTTTTTATGTAAACTTACAATACACTTTTACTGCAGTTGGGATGAGAATTTTTTTTTCTATTTTTTATTACTCTTTATTTATTTTATTATTATGTTTTTGTCTCTGCACTGGCAGGATACCAAAGGAATAGTAAAGGAAATATAGTTCTTTTATATAATGGAAGTTTTCAGATAGAGGTAGCAAATTAGAAACCAGCCAATATCTCAGTAATGGTGATGCTAATGTATTGGAAATGTAGTTTAAGGCCAGAATTTAGACAATTTTTATTTATTTTAAAGAACAAGATTTCAAATAAAATGTTCTCTCTCTCTACTATCTCACTGTGTAAACTCTGGCTATTTTGAATTTGAAGGTAAACTATATACACAGGTGAAAGGATTAGCTATGGGAAGCCCCCCCTCTCTCCTATATTAGCCAACATTTTTTTCGAGGATTTTGAACAAAAGGCAATCTCCTCTTTTAGTTTAAAACCAAGAATTTGGCTTAGATATGTGGACGATATATTCCTCATATGGTAGCATAGCATTGAGAATCTTCACAGGTTTCTCAACCATTTAAACAACCTCCATCAGGATATAAAATTGACCATGGAGATTGAAGAAAATAGTTCCCTCTGTTTCCTTGATGTTAAACTCACCAAGACACCTGAATCAATAAAAGTCTCTATATTTAGAAAGCCAACACATGTGGACAGACATTTGCATGCGTCCTCACATCACCATTCAGCGCAAAAGTTGGGTATTATATCAACTCTTGCGAATCGTGCAAGATCTGTGCTGTCAGATGAAGAAGAACTAAAAAAAGAACTAACATCTTAAATGGACCTTTAAAAGCAATGGCTACTCTTTACAAAGTATCAACAAACAGTTATCCCACCCTCAACGTAGAGACACAGAATGACTCCAAAGGTTATATCTCCTTGCCATATATCAGCACACTATCCAAAAAACTGAGTAGAATCTTAAAGAAATTCAACATACAAATGTGCTTCTCGACTCTTCCAAAAATAAGATCAAGTTTCAGCAACTATAAACAATCTCACAACCTTCTACAATTTCCAGGTGTATACAAAGTCACGTGAGTGCGGAAAACCTTACTAAGGCCAAACGGAGAAATCTATTCTCCTACGTCTTGAGGAGCACCAGAGAGACATTGCTTATAAGAGAACCAGAGCAACTGCCCTGTCAGGCCATGTACTGTTTTCAATAAACACGAACAACAAAAGCCTCCAACATGAAGTAAATTGGACAACAACTTCAAACCTACACATTTGCCACGATGAGGTAAAACACCGCATTGCAGAGTCAAAAGAAATCACCTTGGACCCTCTTCATATGAACAATAATCTCAGCTATAATTTGCCTGACTCTTTCAGCTCTACTATCAGATACTGGAGATTGCATGGTTCCACACACGCACAAGTGTACAACAATAGAACTTTAACACGGACTATAGCTCAAGTTCATAATAACTGTAATTACAGTCGAATATCATAACTTTATAATTGTATAGCTTTAGAGTGTCTCAATGTTTATTTCAGTGTCTTTTAATATCTTTCTATGTTCTTAACGCCTGATGAAGTCAATCTTGACAAAACATGTTGCGTTTTCAAATAAATCTCAATTTATTATAATTCTCGGGTTTATAGTCAGTTTATATTAAAAATGAATATATATATATATATATATATATTCTAAAAGAATAAAGTGAAACAGAATAAGAGAAATTAGCCAAATTACACTAACAATATACAAGTCAGTATTCAAGGCAATTTTAATTAACAGACCTGAAAGTTGGTTGGAAATAAAACAGCTTATCAAAACTTCTGAGGAAAATTAAAATGTTTTTTTAAAACACCCTTATGATAAAACTAAGATATAAGACACTGGATGCACCTCCATAGCGCAATTAGAAGAATGATGGTACATTGCGCCCTTCAATTGGAAAAGGCCTAAGTTCGAGTCTCGTCATGACAGAAGGAATTCTTTATATGGACTTTTTCAATCGAAGGTGAGTTAGCCGATCTCATACGGAGTAGCAGGGTTTTTTCTCCTGGAAACTCGGGTTTTTCATCCCACATACAGACAAATCGTCCCTTCAGAACACATGCAAGTTACAGACAAAAAATACTAGCTGTGGTGGTGGTGGGCAGTAGATGGCGCTGATGTAGATGATTGGTGGTCGGTAGAGACGGAGAGTTGTACCATAGGTGTCCTCCCGCGATGAGTCTTCAGGCTCCTGGGAGGTGTCATGAATAATAATAATACCATTATTATTATTATAGAATATTAGCCAAACTAATGTAAAGTGGTAGTATAGTCACTCAAAAACAAATTTCAAAATAGGACAAGGTAAAGATTAGCAAACAGGTGTTAATGCCACGATGACAGAAAATGACTCAGAGGAGAAGAAAGATTAGGTGGACTAATGCAATTAGTAATTTAATGGACTAAAATATAAGATCTGACAATACTAAAGAAATCACAAATACCAAATGATGTGCATGTCAAAATGTCATGGAGCTATGGCATCCCCTTGGTTAAACAAGGCATCTACTATTTCCATCAAGGAACCAAGATGAATGGTGAAAAGTAAGCTATTGGAATAAACTAAATCTTGACAGAACTGAAGATAGGCACCTTCAATGTGAGAAATATCAACAGAAAAGAAGTGGAACTGGCAGAGAAATTAGATAAATACCAAAACAGATGGTGCTAAATAATGTTGCTTAAGGAAGTTGTTACTTCATTAATAGCATGTAGCAGAAGGAACAAAAGGTAAAGAATATTAGACCTGATTATAGTCTTGGAAGGGGTTTCAATAAAAGATGTGACTGTTCTGCTTTACGTTGGTGGCAGTGATTATGCTGTACTGACCTGGGAAGTGGCTAAGTGTATTGGTTTTTCATTTAGAAAAGATTACATGAAGAACTTCAAAGCAGGAAATTAGAACCAACTGAGGAGAATATTAGGTTTGATCCTATGACTAGATAGGTAGGATATCAGCAGAGCATGGGAAGCATTTAAAAAATACATTACTGATGCAACATTAGGATGTGTCTGATATTGCACATAGAGAATAAACAGGGTGGGAGTGAAATGGGTGTGTGCAATCATATTAAGCAAGTCCAAAAGTGTATGTATGTGTGTGTGTGTGTGTATATATATATATATATATATATATATAATTAATTTTGCTGAGAAATTACAAAGGAATTCTCAGCAAAAGCAGTAACAATGATGAACAACAAGATGACTGAAACCGGGAATATTGAATATATAAGAAAAATCTGGTCAAACCATTTTAAGACTATCTTCCACCAAGGAAACAAAACTACAATGCCAACAATAGAAGAAAATAATGATCACCCAAAAATTTTACAAGAAGAAGTTAGATGTGCAATAAAACAGATGAAAAACAATAAAGCACCAGGCATTGATACTATCCCTACTGAACTGTGGTCATATGGAGGCAGCATATCAATAGAATATTTAACAACCCTATTCAATAAAATACTACAAACAGGAGAGATCCCAGATGACTGGAGAACTGGAAAGATCATCCCAATATACAAGAAAGGAGACAAAAGAGACTGCAGAAATTACAGACCAATCAATTTACTTCCTCACACCTATAAAATATTCATGAGAATTATACAAAATAGATTAAAAAACACCTACGAAGAAATGATAGGCATAGAACAAGCTGGTTTCCGAGGAAACTATTCAACAATAGACCAAATTTTCACATTGCACCAACTAGCAGAACTCAGCTGGGAAGACCATAAAGAACTATATTGTTGTTTTGTGGACTTTAAACAAGCTTTTGATAACATCAACAGAGAAATCCTTCTCAAAATTCTACTAGAAAAAGCAATAGACAAATATATAATACAGTTTCTGATAAAATATTACTCTAAGACAAATGCACTAATTAAAAAGGACACACTCACAACAGAACCCATAGAGATCTAAAAAGGAGTAATGCAAGGATGCCCATTATCCCCATGCCTATTCAACATATATCTAGAAGTTGTAAAGAAAGATAGACAATGAGCCTGGAATCAATGTCAACGGTTTAAACATAAATAATATCAAATATGCAGATGATCTCATCCTTCTTGCAAGAACCCCAAATGAAATATAAAAGTTGATCAACAAGCTAAATGAAACCTGTAAAACATATGACATGACAATAATTATACAAAAGACAAAAGTGATGAAAATAGGGAGGAACAGAACTACCATCTCAGCCACCCTAAGCGGAGAACAATTAGAACAAGTAGACAACTTCATATACCTTGGATCAAAACTAACAGAAACAATACATGAACTCAAAACAATCAAACACAGAATAGCGATAGGATGGACCACCATGGGAAAATTACAGAAAATCTGGAAAACAAACAAGATATCTAAACAAGCCAAAATCAAACTATATGAAGCAATAATTATACCAACAGTCATCTATGGAGCAGAAGCGTGGACAGTTAAAAAAAGAGAGGAGAAAAAACTGCTAGCATTTGAAATGAAATGCTTAAGAAAAATAAATAGAACAAGTTGGATAGAAAAGAAAACATACATCACAGTCAGACAAGAACTATTGTATAAAAAGACAATAGAAAAAATTAGAAAACAACAACTGAGATGGTTTGGACACACTGTATGTATGGATGCAGACAGACTTCCTAACGTCCTAATCAATACTTTTCCAACTGAAAAAAGAAGACCTGGAAGACCAAGAATTACCTGGCTGAAAAAGAACATCTCGGGATGCAGAACACATAAGGAACTTTTTCAAACAGCAAGGAATAGAGAAGACTGGAAGATCCTGCTCAAGAGAAGACTCAACCCATCTTAGACGGAAGAGAAGAAGAAGAAGATATATATAATTCCATGGCAAACACTGGTGCTAAGATTGGCATGCTTAACTACTGACCTATTGGCATCTGGAATAGTGGTGAAGATTATGAAAAAATTGGTAAGAGATTGCATACAAAAAATGGGTTGATTGACAGAGAATCAATCCCTTGCAATGAACAGCATAGGTTTACTAAGGGAAAGTCATGTCTGAGTAACTTGCTCACATTTTATAATAATATTACTGCTGAGTTATACAAAGTGGGGGGGGGGGGGGCATGGATACACCATGATACTTTTGGACTTTGCTAAAGCTTTTGACAGTATTCAGCATGGAAGGCTGTTGCATAAGTTTGAAGATATGGAATTGAATTATAAACTATTATTTTAGATAAGAGGATGGATAACTGACAGATATCAAGTTGTGTATGGAGAATGAGTCTTCAAGATTTATGGTACAAGTGGTGTACCTTAGGGATCAGTCCTTGGTATATTATTATTCAGTCTTCACATTAATGACATTGGTGAGGATTTGGCAGCAGACATGTAGCAATTTGCTGATGATGCAAAGATAGGCATCATCATGTAATCAAGAATGCAACTGATATGAAGTCCTTGAAGAATGATTTGAATAAGATGGAACTGTAGGCATATGAAAATGGCTATCAGTTCAATGTTTATAAAGTTATGTATTGATGTAATGAGATATCAAAAGGCATATTATATTGGTATAATTTTGCTAAATGAAACTGACCAGGCTAAGGACCTTGGAGTTCAGGGACCATATAGCAAAGACCGCTACAACTCAGAGAATGATTGCAATGTTGAAACAAACACTGACATGTAATAATGAGGAAGCCATTTTGCCTTATTACAAAGCTTTGATACAACCTCATCTGGATTATTGTGTGCAAATTGGGTCTCCTGTTGCTAAGGTGGTGCAGATACAGTGAATAAGTGCAAAAGAAAGTACTAAAGATGATATCAGGACTGTGGAATACAGATTATGATGAGGGATTGAGAATTTGTGGACTACAGACACTAGCAGACAGGAAAAGGAGGGATAATGATAGCGATCTACAAATTCCTGAAAGGATCATACAGGATACCAACAGATGGAATTTTTCATTTGTGGAGAGGATGAGAGCATACATGGAAGTTGAGCATACATGGAAGAAAGGAGCAAGAACTAGTTTTTATCTCATAAAGTGGTGGATGACAAGAATGGCTTGCTTTTGGTAGCTGTGAGCACAGATAGTGTAAGTGAATTCAAGAAAAAGTTAGACATGATGTGAATGATATGCAGCCTCTCTCAATGCATCTCTGAAGATCTCTTATAATAATAACACTAATCACAAGATATTATATTCAGGAGACAGTGATCAGAGAAAGGAAGCAGTAGCTATAGTGGTCAACACTAAACAGGATGATACACTTCCTGAATGGTAGGCAGTTTCAAGAAAAGCAATATAAACAAATTTTAAAAATGGCAAATTGAACAATGAAACTTATTTGTATCCATGATGGAGAGGGATCTACTAAAGAAGAGCTAGAAGAAGTTTTATGAGTTATTACCAGAGAGGGAACCTGACAAAGAAAATGGAAAACCTGGTTCCTGTTAGAGATCTAAATGGGAAATGACTACAAAACATACAGAAATATTAGTGAAAAATTTGGAGAAAAGATCAAAGCTAATAATAATGGTAAGTACCTGTTAGAATTCGGTTCGTAGTCATTACTATGTGGATCTTCACACTGGTTCAAGGAGATTTGAAATAAGTAGTGATAATCAATTAGTTTAGGGGAGAAAAAAAATCAGCTAATGCCTTTTATTTCCTCTTTAGGAAGTAGGCAAGGAAATTTAGTGCTATCTAATTTTGGAGACTGAGGAGGCAGTTCAATCTCCACCAGCAACCAATCAGAGATACTGGCCCAAGACTATCACTAATTATACATGGCCTCTGGTGAAGAGAGGTGGCTGAGAAGTGCCGCCATTTCATGGTCCTTAATCCTAACATTATGTATGTTTACTGTCTGAAAATAGTGTGGACTCTACAGTCAATTTTCTTGAGTTTACAGGATGAAAAATCTGAGTTTCCTGGAGGAAAAAAAACCACCTGCCTGTGCCAGAGATCAACTAACCTGGGAACCAGTCGAAAAAAGGCTTAATAAAAATTCCACTAGTTGGTGACTAGAATATAATGCTCTTTCTTTGGGCAGTCTAGTGCCATGAACAACACATGCTACTTCCACTGAGCTACATAGGTGCTCCAAAATTTAGTTTCGAGTAAAATGAAAATGAAATCATGCTTAAAACAAAATGTACAAAGGCTTTTCCAAGACTCCCTCCCCGAACCCCCAATACATGGGGGTGGAGTCATGGAAAAGAAAAAATGTCAGAAACTCCTATAAAGTAAGTCACTAAGTGTCCCTCTGAGAACAACTAAAAAAGATATAAGAAACTAAGTTATATGTAAAAGCAGGTAAATAAGATTCATTGGAAGATTCCGGAAAGAATGTAGAAATAAGTATTGTGAAGGTGGTACAGTATCTTAGAGAAGCTACTGAAAAAAGCTTAGGAGTGGAAGAAAGGTTACTAAAAGGAACTTGGGATAAAAGGTGATAAAAGAACTGAATATAAAGATATTCTGATATCTTCAAATCATTCTCAATGTTATTGAGAATGATTTGAAGTGGAATATCTGGTTATTTACCAATGATGCTAAATGGGAGGAGAGTAATAGTTAATAAAGGTGATGTAGAGAACCTACAGATGATTTAATGAGATTGGTTACTTGAGCAAAGGATAATGGCTGCTAATCTAGTGTGTAAAGTTATGCATTTCAGAATGAAAGAACTACAGGCCGGTAATGCACAGATGCAAATGAACTGCAACAAACTGTTGAGGCGAAAGATTTAGGGATAATGGTGGACAGAAAGTTGAAGTTCAGAGGAGAAACTGCAAAGGTGGAAAAAATGTCTCAAAGAATTTCTTGAATGTGTATAAATACAGTGAAAAGCAGGGATAAGGAAGTTAGTATCACCTTTCATAAGGCTTTGATATGACTGACTGCACCTCAAATATAGCACAGAGATTTCGTTGCCTAGATATGACAGAATCACATAATCTACTAAACAGATTTTATACACCAGATGTTAAAGAAATTTTCCAATACATGACTAGATTGGAGAGAATCAGAATTCACACCTGAAAGTTGTATAAGAGTGGGTTAGAAAAGCAGTAAGGAATAGATTTTTTTTGCTCTGTGGAAAATGATTGAAACAAAGGGGTAATGAGTACTCTGTCATGAACAACTTTAAGGAAAGATATGTAATAGTCATTATGTCAATAATGCTTAGACTAGACCATACATGAATGTCTGGACTTGTAAAGATGCTTGTATAATAATAACATTAATATTAAACCAGAATTGAAAGGAATTTTTACAGCTGCTACACTACATAATTCAGAAAGCCTAGAAAGGTTTGTGGCAGCAAAGCATTTTGTTAAGAACTAATATCTGGATGAACATAGCATGGTACCTGATGCTGTGATGAAAATAGGAAAGCAGAGCTAGATAATTAGCTGTACTAGAGATGGTGCAACATCTTCATGCAAACATGACTATTGGGATGTATGTGATTTTAGCATATGTTTTAAGAGAACATACAAGCAAAATTGCAATGGTTTTCTGTTTAATCTAATCACAATCTGAACCCAGACGATATGGAAATAGGACACAGTGTAATCCCACTCTGGAGTGGCAGTTAAATCTTAGTAAAGCTGGATAGGATCCAAAATCAGAGAGAGAGAGATAGCTTCAACTCTGCATAAAACTCCAAGGCTCTGTGTTTTGTCACAAATTTATTAGATTTTGCCAAGGAATAAAACAGAACACAATGTGGAAGGTTATTGTATAAACTGGTGCATTTGGGATGTAAAACTAATAACATGAGTATGGACAAGAGGTTGGTTAAATGGCAGTTATCAGAAACCAGTGTATGTTTTCTGATAGCTTTTAAAACAAACTGTCAAACATTAAGGGATTGGGATATCAGCAAGGTACCACAAAGTTCTATCCTTGGGCTGCTACTTTTTTTTTATTTGTATTACATTAAGAAAGGCTTTAAGGGAGATATCACTGTTTGCTGATGATTTCAAGTTGGATATGTGATAAAGAATGACTAATAAGTAGCTCCTGCAAAATGATCTGAACAGGCTAGTGCTACAGGCAAATGATGATAGATGCCAGCTGAGCATTTCCAAATGCACTGTTCTGAAGCTATAAATTTTGCATGAAAAGATGGCAGAAAGTGATGAGCAAGAAAACTAATGCTTGGGGTGATCATAACTCTTCCACTGCCATGCTAACTATCTGGTGGGGGTGAGTGAAAACACTGCGACTTGTGGGCAATTTTGTCCTTGTGTTGGCAGATGTGCCACTTATCACAACACTCCGGGGGAACGAATGCGTTTTTTTAGGATATTCATCCACCCATCTACTCATTGAACAACATCAGATGTCATATGGTCACTCCTTTCCTTGGTGATGTACCACAGTCCTTACAAGATGGTTCTGTGGTATGTTTTTCTGGAGGCTTCAACTCTCTGAAGGTCAAGCACTCCAGATATACAATTCACCCATCTCATTAAAGGTCTACCCATTTCCCTTTTTACAGGAACTTTACCTTCTGTTACTGTTTTGAGAAGTTTTCCTTCCATCATTTCAATATGTCCAAAGTATTTCAGCTTTCTTCTTACATCTTTAGAAAACAATAATTAAGGTGAATGCCATAATTGATTGATATATTTGAATGTGGGGTTTCCATAATTAAATATTCACACGTGCCGCACTAAAAAATAATATTTATTTTACAAATATTTTGTCATAATTAATGAATCATTTCAGTCATATAATTTTATCTTAACAAACATGCAACTACTTGTACAGGGGGATTCAAATTTGGCATATGTACTGTACTGTTTTATTGTTCAAATTCCTTACCATTGTTTCTTCACTCTCACTACGATATGTAAGACGACATATTTGTAAAATAAATATTATTTTTTAGTGTGTCACACATGTGAATGTTTAATTATGATGTAAATATGTGACCCCTCAATGAGCCATGTGAGAATGGAAAATATAAGAGAGAGAGAAAGAATAGGTGTGAAAGTCCTTGACTCATGCAGTTAATTTGTTCTGAATATTTCTGGGTAAGTTGAATTGTGCCTATATGCAAATGCATTTTTGACATATATATTCGATTCAAAGGATAATTAAAGCTACAAAAGGCTGCATTTATGAAAAGAAAACGTTGAGAAAATAAAAGTTTGTTCAGTATCCTATCGAGTAAATAAATATAAAAATATACGTAAACTGTAAGATATTAATACAAACAGTATTGCATATTCATTATGAATATATAACACTCTATATATTACACAGTCTGTACTAGTGCATATTTACCACTGAAGCATTTTCTTCTGTTTACAGCATGCAATAGAATCTTAGTTTTTCTCTTGTATAAGCATAAGACTTATCTCCTTTATTGTTGTATGTTTTCAATCCAAATCAGCAATAAATTTTTCCATTTCTTCTATTAATAATCCTTTTTTCTTAGAAGTGGTTGTGTACTGCATTGGCTGAACTATTCATGTGCAGCATAATGCAAACTTTATTTTTTATAATAGCTCTAAGAGTCAATTCATTCATTCAGTAAACTCCTGCAGTTTCTTCTGCATATGACATAAAGTCTTTGAACTTTGTGTCATTTAATAATTTCTACTTTAGTCTCCATAGTTATAATGTGCATCTTCTTACCTCATGTATTTATTCTAATCATTTACATTACTCAGACATTTTAGGGTATATATTTTGTTTACAATAAGTACTATGAAGGTTCACTAGCAAGACTTGTGTTCAGGTTAAAAACAAAATGGTGATAACATTGTGCATTAGTTTATTAGGAGAGTCATCAGTTATGTTCAAAGTGGCATTTCATAGAGGACACTACTGGTCTAAGTACAGCAACCACTTATGTACAAATCAGTTTAATTTGAATCTGTGTAAATCAGGGCCTTAATATACTTCCATTATTGGAAACAAATTATTAATCATTAACATTTGTGATGTTGTATATGTGATGTTGGAAATGTGACATTTGTGATGTTGGAAACAAATTATTAATCATTAACATTTGTGATGTTGTATATGTGTCCTGTAAGTTGTGAGTGGAGTGAATAGCATGATACTATAAATTCTAGACATAATGATTGCATAATTAATAAAAAAAAAACTATAAGAAAAGCAAAAGAGATTTGTTTGCAAAATATAAATAACTAATCAATAACAAACAAACAGGGCTATATACATTTGGTAGCTCAGTAAATAATGACAGGAAGGGACTAATCCAGTGATAAGGTGATTCATCTAGGCATGGCAGGAATATGTGTGGGTTAATGGAAAAGCAAATCATCTTGTAAAATTTATTGTGCTTGTTACAAGTACCTTATTTTAGTTTTATTTATATCTTGCTTGGTTTTCTAAGAATTTTCTTTTATTCACTGATGATCAGTATACACTTTTTGCATAGTAATGCATATATAAATAATTTCCAATCATCATCATCATCAGAAAGATTCTGCATCAGAACCTTTTTGCAAATCTTACATTCATCTACATTTTTTTTTTTCCCCATTTTGTCAGTGGCTCAATATTTAGCAACAATTTGTGTAGAGACAATTGGAAGGATCCATCATAATGAAAAACATGTCCCCTCCCACAAACGGTATGCTACATGCACACCAGAAACAGTTTTACTGTAGTGCCAAACACAGTATCTAACTAAATACATTTGTCCTAACATCCTTTTTCAAATTTTCACTTGCAGAAAATATCTGTAACAGCTATTTATAATGCAATCTCCAGGAACAGAAAGTAAACTATTTATGTAAAGCAAATTTTCTAAAGCAATTAAAGATGCATATATGTTTATTATGTATACATATATAAAACTGAACTCGGTTTGAATTGCATTTGAGATACTGATTTTACAAATAAAATTATACCAAAATGTTGCAACCCAACATGCTATAAGCTTTGTGAAAATGTGACCACCAGATGAGGAAGAGGCATATATATATATATATATATATATACACTAAAATTGGTTTCTGGCACTGGTTTATGCACATGCAGACAGTGCCCATACAAATTACCACATCATTCTGGCTTTCATATATTTACCATATTTAGAATAACATATAACAAAAAGATAAGAGATGGCAGAAAATCATCATAAATTACCTTCAATATTTATTCAAGATACTTCAAAATTTGCTTCATTACAGCAAAATATTGCAAAATGAGAAAAACTACTCCAATTTTAGAGGGACTTTCTTTAATCAGGATAAGAGAACTCCAAAACAGTGATAAAAGACACAAGGAAGAAAACAAAATATTAACAAAAGTTTTTTTTATTTTTAACATTAACCTGCTTCATACTTCAATTTTTTAACATAATTATTTTGATTGTAGAGTTTCTAAATTCAAGGGCTGTGAAAGAATAACAGTACTTTTATCCTAAACTTCTTAGTTTAAGATAATAGAAAACTTGATTCTCACTATAGCAAACACTGATAATAAGTGAATTTATTATGACAAATTCACTTATCAACAGAAATTACTGAAAAGTTGCAATCCAAACCACATAGGTATAATGGTATGCTAAAAAGAAAGCAAATTATTCATTATAACAAACCATTCCTGTGATACAGTTTATTATAGTGAGAACCACTTTATTTAGATATATAATAGTAGGTGCATGTCACATATAATTATGCAAAAATCCAATGCACTTTAAAATACATATGTTACAGCATACTAAATTTCCAGAGCATCAACTTTTCATTATAAACCATATTTTAATATAAAATATCTAGAACTTAAAGTGCTTGTAAGAAAAGTGTTTGTATTGGTTATGGCATCGCATTTGCTTTTGATTGAGTGTTCCCCCTCAAAATTTCAAGATACACTACCTTAATAAAACAAGATTTCTCCTTTAAAGATATTTCTTTAAAACTTATTTCATCAGGAGTAGTCAAAAATGCTAATTGTAAGAGATGTACTGAGTAGCAACAATAATAGCTTTGTCATGTAAATACTTTTAGATAGCAAGGCTTATATATAATACACATACATATATATTATATTAATTTACATTTTTTATTAATTCATACATTTTGTAACTGACTTTCTTGCTGCTGTCTTGTTAATGCTGGCTAATGTGGCATCTTTTCAACATTCCTCATTATTATGATAACATTATAATCTATGAAGGTCAACTGCACTTCCAGTATATTTTTTTTTTAAATTTAAACATATGTATACAGTCAGTCAACTCTGACTATAATGAACTGGGAGGGAAGAATATTTTGTGACCATGAATTTCTTTTAGAATGGTACTGATGCAGCTCTCTGGCTGGTAACTTTATGTTAGTGCGGATTTACTATAATAGTGTTTACTATATTCAGAGAGTGGAACACAGTTAAGAATGCTACAAAAATTAATATATCACTGCTTATAATCAAAGAAATCTTATTATAAAATGCATAGCACAAAGTAAAATAAAAGAAACTTATCTAACTGTATTATATAGCTTTTCTATTTATGCTGTTTATATGGTGCTATGTATTTATTGTTCCTGAAATCAATCTGTAATTTCTGACATAACATACTAATACAAAAGGTTCACAGACAATTACATCCATCCATCTTCACTCTAGTATGGCATTCATATATCTATCTGATATGATTAGACAAGTTATTTAATAAATATAAACTTTACTCATAAAAAATATGTAAACACTTTAGATCATTAAGATTATAGGATAAAAATAACAACCTATAATTTATTTTATCATTACATGAATCCATTGATATGAGGATCTTATTTTGGTATGGAAATTTACTTCACTATTGCATATAAACTGAGTATATCTAACTTAAGAAAAGAGTAGGGTTATTATATCCTAGTAACAATTTGAGTGCAAACCCATTTTTTATATAAGCTATGCCCAGAAAAACTGGTATATTAACATGTTTTATTCCATTTAATAAATTAATCATTATTTAGAGGAAGGGAGGAAAGGAAGAAAAAATATAGTATAGTATAGAAAATGCATTGAAATTTTTATTTATATATTTTTCACATAGTCAAGGATGGATTGATGTAAAATGATATGGTTCAAAAAAGAGTGGAAGTTACTCTTGAGAGGCACACAACATAAATGATGATTGATACAGACTTTTAAATTCTGATAAATAATTATAAAAAGTTTTTTAGCTCTTTGCTACCTACATACGACTAAAAATCTATACATATTTGTTCCTATATTCCTAAAATAAATTACTTTTCTTGTACAACAAATTTTTAAAAAATCATGAGTCTCTAAACACATGATTAATTATATAATCTATTTTAATACATGATAAAAAAATACATCTTCATCACATTCTCACATAAATTACATACTAATCTAGTATACCAATGGTAAATCAATTACCTCAAATGCTGTTTGATTCCGAGTAATATCAATTAATTTCCAATAACGGTTTCCTTCAAATTAGATATTCACTAAAACTATAAGTCACCTTTTAATCTTGAAAAATTTTTCCTTCAAAATATGTATCAAATGGTCTCTTATATGTACCTTGAAATTTTCGTACCATTGTATGACCTTAATCCGCCTAGCTATTTTTTCTTCTTGGGAAAGTAGTTTCTCTTGTTGAATTAATTTAGGAAGCTCTGACCAATTTTTGATATAGATAATGGGTGCATTCAATAATTTTAGTAAACGCAATGGAGCAGCAACTGCGAAATTTTTGTCACTATTAGCACAGTTACCTGGAGTTATCCTATTTTCTACCACTGGCACAGAACCAAAAGCCATTGCTTCATAGATACGATAGCATTCTGTGTTCATGCCCACGGGACTTAGTGTGAGATCACTAAGTCGAAGACTTTGGACGTAAGTGTCTAATGTATCCTTTGTTTCTTGGGGATGCCATCTAAAAAATAAATAACAAATGAGCAAAGTGTAAGCTAGGAACAGAAGTGACCTGCTTTATTAAGTTACTTAATTATTCTTGTAATTTAATGGAAGATTTTTAGTTCTTGAATTAGTATGTTATTGTTTTGAGTTAAAAATTCTATTTTTCTTTCAATTTGTTTTTGATGTCCACCAGTTGCATTTCTACTAGTAATTATGAGTTGTTATTATGTTGCATTTTTACCAATGCACTTCTATTTGTGCATTTCATTGATAAACAAGCATAACTTTATGGAAGCTGTTAAGAATTTAGTTCATGAAAAACCTGGAAGAAATTAATACTCAGAATGATATTCATATGATGATCTGCAAAAGTTGAAAATTACTGTTTTACTTCCCCACCTTAAAAAAAAAAACTGTTATCTTATACTGCCAGCCTCATTTATAGAACAAGCATAATTTTATAGCATTACTTCATTCCATGTGTGGTGCATGCTATAATATAATTTGTAAATGTCTTATTTCAGGCAAATCCAAAAAAAAACATCATTCATAGTTCTGTTATAAAGGCAGGATGTGATTTCTTTGGCAATTAAGCTGCCTACCTTCATTGATAATAAGATAATCAATTCTATAACTAAATGTCACTGCTGATAAAATTTAAGCCCTGTTAAAGTTAAGGATTTTTTTTTTTTTTTGACTTCTGATCAGAAGTAGCATTGTGTGAATGTGTGTCAAGATCTTTGTCAAAAGGCCATTTATGACACAAACTCCATCTCAAGAATCATTCACAAATGATGAAACTTGGGTTTACAGCTATGATCTGTGTGGGGGGAGGGGGAGGGGGAGCTTATGGTAAACTGAACATGTGAGGGGGGGGGCCCATCTGCTTACATTGTAACTAAAGTATCTAAGAAGGCAATAGATCCTTCTTTTTCTTCTTCCACAGTGAAACTAATTAGAGGATATATATTACTGAAGAAATATACAAAGTTAGAACCTGCAGGTCCTGCAGCCAAATGATAAAGACATCATCTATTACCTCAACCATGCTTTGGACTTGAGAGAGGGGGGGGGGTCAGAATTAAGTGCCAGAGATTCAAATTATTCATCTATAATGGGGATGAAAGTGAGAGGGAGTCCATTGCTACACCTTCAATTTGTTTAAGGAGCTGGCTATTCAAGGCAGTGCTTAAAGAGTTTGCAAATGTCAGGGGAGATAAATTTTGGACAGGAGAACTAGTGTATCATTTACTGGAACATTTTCAAAAAAGGGATGTCATATCAAAGCTTACTAACGATCATTCTCCCCTAACTGAAGGTTTTATATAATGGTTTCAAAGTGTGTGTGTGTGTGTGTGTGTGGAGTTTTTCTATTATGTAAGACAATGTTGTGCTGATGTTTTTTTTTATTTTAATGTTGAGCCCATACATGAGAGGTTGGTAGATTAACCTAAGAACATTAGTATAGTGTATGGGTTCGGAAAGAAGGTACTTGTTCACAACAGATTTGAATGACTGTATATTGTATTCCTTAGGGAACACATCAAGGGAAAGACTGTTCCATAGACTAGCAGTTGCAGGGATGAAGGAGGAGGAAAAGAAACTTGTTCTGTGGGTTTCAAGGTGCACTGTGTAAGAATGTTGAGCAGCAGCTGCACATGTTCCAACAATCTTAGTACTAAGATTGTTGGAACATGTGCAATTATTATTGGGGAATTATTGATGCTATTTCAGATGAACATTTTCCATGGAAATATTTATAGAAAACACATAGTGCAGAGACCGATCAACTGTGCAAATGTGTGTGTGTTTGTTGAGTTCAGATGCCAAGTGTTTTGCTAGTTTATAGGATGGGACAATTCATGGCATCCATGATGGGGCACAACATGGCTCCAGGTATATGGACCTTAGGCAGCCTGTATAGTCTTGGTGTATGTGGATAAAAAATTTAGAATTTGTGATATGTGCATCATATAAGTTGCTGAGTAGAGCAAATAGCATGTCATCCTATATAGTCTAGACATGAAGAAGTGAATTTATAATGGCATCATTTAAAAAAATCCTTACAAGTAGAGGGAAAGAGATCTGTTTGCAAAGAATAAATTTTGTAGTTCAGTTAAAAACTATGGGGAGAGGCTAATCCAATGAACTATTGATGAAGTTATTCATTTAGACATGGCAGGAATACATGTGGTTTGATGGAACAGCAAATGTTCTCTTAAAATATGTTGTATATGTTATGTGTATTTCTCTGGTTTATGTATATTTCACTTTTTTTTCTAAGAATTTTCTTTTGTTTACTGAGACTCAGTATATATTTTACACAGGATACATAATATTATTAAATCTTGAATGAAAGCATTACTTAAATTAAGAGGATATTAAATCCCACATAGTTTTAAAACCGAATAAGAAACTCAAAGATCGGAATCAGAGAGTTTCTTGCCGAATATAGTAAACTATAAAGTATCGGCGACACTAGCATTAGCCAATGCAAGTGATCCTAGTACGTAGTACAGTACCGGGCAACTCGTTGCAAAGGTGGGGGAAGTTCAGATCGCTATTCTTAGGTATTTTCCATAATGTAAAAACACATTTCCTAGCAAATGTATGCTGTTATTACATTATGGAGGGAGGTCACTACCCAGACCGGTTTCAGCCTTTTTTGAGGCTTCATCAGTGAGTAGCTAGACCTAATACCAAAGTGTATAGCGAAAAGAACTTATGTACTCTGCGAACGAGTTTTCCAAACAGGTGCAACCATTAAGTTACTTAAGTATAAAGAGCTAATAAGCTTCATTTCGGCAATGAAAGCATTACTTAAATTAAGGGGATATTAAATCCCACATAGTTTTAAAACCGAATAAGAAACTCAAAGATCGGAATCAGAGAGTTTCTTGCCGAATATAGTAAACTATAAAGTATCGGCGACACTAGCGTTAGCCAATGCAAGTGATCCTAGTACGTAGTACAATACCGGGCAACTCGTTGCAAAGGTGGGGGAAGTTCAGATCGCTATTCTTAGGTATTTTCCATAATGTAAAAACACATTTCCTAGGAAATGTATGCTGTTATTACATTATGGAGGGAGGTCACTACCCAGACCGGTTTCAGCCTTTTTTGAGGCTTCATCAGTGAGTAGCTAGACCTAATACCAAAGTGTATAGCGAAAAGAACTTATGTACTCTGCGAACGAGTTTTCCAAACAGGTGCAACCATTAAGTTACTTAAGTATAAAGAGCTAATAAGCTTCATTTCGGCAATGAAAACATTACTTAAATTAAGGGGATATTAAATCCCACATAGTTTTAAAACCGAATAAGAAACTCAAAGATCGGAATCAGAGAGTTTCTTGCCGAATATAGTAAACTATAAAGTATCGGCGACACTAGCGTTAGCCAATGCAAGTGATCCTAGTACGTAGTACAATACCAGGCAACTCGTTGCAAAGGTGGGGGAAGTTCAGATCGCTATTCTTAGGTATTTTCCATAATGTACTTAAGAATAGCGATCTGAACTTCCCCCACCTTTGCAACGAGTTGCCCGGTACTGTACTACGTACTAGGATCACTTGCATTGGCTAACGCTAGTGTCGCCGATACTTTATAGTTTACTATATTCGGCAAGAAACTCTCTGATTCCGATCTTTGAGTTTCTTATTCGGTTTTAAAACTATGTGGGATTTAATATCCCCTTAATTTAAGTAATGTTTTCATTGCCGAAATGAAGCTTATTAGCTCTTTATACTTAAGTAACTTAATGGTTGCACCTGTTTGGAAAACTCGTTCGCAGAGTACATAAGTTCTTTTCGCTATACACTTTGGTATTAGGTCTAGCTACTCACTGATGAAGCCTCAAAAAAGGCTGAAACCGGTCTGGGTAGTGACCTCCCTCCATAATGTAATAACAGCATACATTTCCTAGGAAATGTGTTTTTACATTATGGAAAATACCTAAGAATAGCGATCTGAACTTCCCCCACCTTTGCAACGAGTTGCCCGGTATTGTACTACGTACTAGGATCACTTGCATTGGCTAACGCTAGTGTCGCCGATACTTTATAGTTTACTATATTCGGCAAGAAACTCTCTGATTCCGATCTTTGAGTTTCTTATTCGGTTTTAAAACTATGTGGGATTTAATATCCCCTTAATTTAAGTAATGCTTTCATTGCCGAAATGAAGCTTATTAGCTCTTTATACTTAAGTAACTTGAATGAAAGGTTTATTATATTGTAAAATATTTCATTCAGATTTAACAAGTACAAAAAAATTCCTGGAGAATGCTTGTATATAGGTATAAGTGAAATTATTGACAGAAGTATCGAAATCATCATTTAATTGTAAATTCTCCTATGTATTATATTGTTAAGTGTCCTTGTAAAACCAATAAGGGTTGGAATTTGGTGAACGTTATGTTAACACGAGAAAGATCTAAGTATACAACGAGATAATCGGCTTAAAGAAATGACCCCAGGCAGTCACGTACGTACGTACGTGAGGTCCAAGTTGAGCTCATGGAGAATGCAACAAGGCGAGAATGGTACCGAGTGCAATAATTTTAGGTGCCGGCCAGAAAAGAGTGACATAAGAGGGAGAACAGCTCAGCAAGGATATATAGGTCTTGGCGATGGTAACTTGAGGCTCCTTTTTTTTGTTCGGGATTCCTGTTCCAGTCGTTCCCAGAGAAGCATTAGAGCGGTCGAAAAGAATGATGTCCAGTGGCGGCCAGATAGCGATCCAGTGCAGGCATAATCATCAGTAGAGTGGAAAAGCCAGCGCAAACCGATCAACATGCAGAACTACGTGAACCGAACCCGGCAGAGAGCAGCTTCGCCCACATCGTAATCACTAGTTTGTCCTACCTGAAGACAACTGACCATAAGAGAGGTTAACAAGCCTTGTGAATTTTTTGGGAGATCGAGAGAAAAGGCAAGAGAGATCCTGATGCTCGGTAATGTAGAAACTTGCAAATTTGTGCAGATATGCTCAGTGATTGGACTTACAAAACTGAACCAGGACTTTAGTATCTAATCAACTGGTAGATTGTCTTAGCTCTGAGTAAGAATTCATGTACAGTGTAGTATTGAATTGCTAAAGTTTGTTATAGCCTGATAATTCTTGAGTCTAGAATAAATAAACGCTTGTACAAGAATGTTAGTTGAATAGGATAAAGCCAGAAATTTAACTGGTAGTAGATATTGTCTCATATTGTTTATGACAAGGAGTATTAAGGTTATGTCTGGTTAATAATTTTAAATTTTGTAGGAGAGATTCAGTTTTGTTAAGTGATCTTAATATTTGTACATCGTATTAGAGTAATGAATAAACCTTTCTTTTTCTTATCTAACAAATTGCCTGATCTGTGAACTCAATGCACCACTCATAAAAATAGAACCAGTGCGGGTTAAATTGTGGGGATAGCTATGACTGCAGTAAGAGTAAAGATATACGAAGTTTTTTTGTAATTGGGAAATTTAATTGCTTGATTATCGAATAGTGTGTCATTCTGAGTGTTAACTCCCTGACAAGGAAGATTCTCCTGTCTAAGAATTTGGATGGCACAGCTTTAACAAACAAATTTTTCCATATTCTGACACAGAGTTAATTCCAGATTTGCATCAAGGAAATTTGGCTCTAGCCATAGGCAATTTCTTTGTCTACCAAGTTTAGCACACGTGAGCAATTTAAGTAGTGGTCACAGAGCGAAAAGGGTGAAATCAAGTGCGAGAAATTATATCAAGTAATAGGGATATTCACTAAAAATAATAATCATAAGTTTTACTAATAACAAATTATAAACACAACAAACACACACACAAGGTAAGAATTTAAGAAAAAAAAAAAAAGAGAGAAATTTAACAATATCCAATCATTATCGGAATTATCCACACTTTCAGGAATCCTACATTGATTTTTTTTTTTTTTTTTTTTTTAGTGTCAGTAGCTCTCCTGTCTTATCAATAAGAGACATTCACATATGCTAGTATTTTGTTGTAAGATCAACAAAATCTGTGTATTATAAGAAGATCAACAACTTCTTATAATACAAAGTATTCATTTTTATTCAGGAATAGATAATTTTTACATCTGTAAAAATTATCTATTCCTGAATAAAAGAATATGATGTGGCCCTCTATTCCCGAGGGCCACATCATAATGCGTATCTAGTAATTTGGTGAGCAGGCGACACAACCTCGATAGCTGAACAAATGAACAACGCTAATCGCATGCTCACATTCCCCGTGAGTGGCCAGAGCATGCGAGTTTGAACAAAACATTATAAGAACGCTTCTTTGACACATCTAATATTTGAAAAACACATGGGCATATAGCGATGTAAACACACCATATAAAATTAACAACATCGCAATTATCGATTACTGAGAATTAAAATATCTAGTACACATTCGATTCAAACTGTTATTTTATTTTTTTTGATTGTGAAAATCAAAACCCACAGGCAGGCCACACAAAATCGCACCATGGGCTGCATGCAGCCTGTGCTTTGGATAGCCCTGCTGTAAGAGATAACACAACATGTGAATGAAGAAGAAGACACAACCAAGAACTATACAAACTCTATAGATCTCCACTTCTAGTTGATGAGATTTGAGCAAGCAGGTTGAGATAGCTTGGACATGTGAAAAGAATGTGTGAGCAGAGAATGGCTAAACAATCATTCAAGATGAAACCTGATGAAAAGAGACCCAGAGGTAGAACTTGAATGCGTTGGGAGAATAGTATCCAAAAAGACTTACATGAGATGGGAATTCAGAACTGGAATGAAAATGCTCAAGACAGAAAAGAATGGAAGAAGCTGATGTATGTAGATAAGAATCTTGGAGGTTCAACTAGTTAAAGAAGAAGAGTACTATATTTAGGAACAATTAGTGTAATCAGAGACAATTTGAATGACACACTTAATGGAAGAGCACTCCATTCCTGCAGACTATGCTGCGGAAGTAGAGTATTTTTCCTAGCATGTATCCTCACTGCTAGACTATTTTTTTGGGTGGTTTGCACATCTGGATAATGTCATGGGCATGGATGTCTTTAGGTGGGATACAAATTTCATCACCTGGTGCAAGATCACCAGGTGATCTTCCTGGTGGTCTTGTTATTGAGGCATGAAGTGCAGTGAAAAAGTTCCATATTTGTTCTCTAAAGCTGGTTTCTGGATTAAGCCAAATAAATAAGTAAATAAAATAAAAACCTTTCCTGGCCTGACTGGCTGAGTGATAAGTGTACACACTCTTCAACAATCAGGCTGTGGATTCAAATCCTGATGTGGGCATGGATGGTTATGATTATCATTAGGAGGGAGATGAATTTTCATCACCCGGTGTGAAACCACTGCTCCATTTAATGGAAGCCTGAAAGTGTCTGAAAAAGTTCCATGTTTGGTCTAGAGTAGGGGTGACTCCCAGACTATATAAAAACTAGATGAAAAATAAAAAAATATATATAAAATAAATTGATTAAAATAGGAAAAAAAAAGTCTGTATCCCACCCACAGTAACAAATGAAACCGGTTAAGAAATCTTGGTCTTTCCCTGAGAGTTTTCCCTGCCATTGCTCAATATAATGTCAAATAAGTTTGAAAATAACGTTTTCTGCATGGGAGCAACATAAAAAGTAATAATAAAATAAAATTAATAAAAAAAAATTATCTTTAACTCATTCTCAGTCCTAAAGTACTATAGGTTTACAACCCCTTTCAAAGGGTGGGAGTTATGTAAAAAAAAATAGCACAAATCATGAAGCCTTTTAACAGCAGGGTTGCTTTTAAACCTATTTTAACTACATGGCACATGTTAAGATCTCCTAAGGACAGCATCGCTTTCTACAAATATGCAGGAGTTTACAGCATACCATGTTCCTGTGGACTGACTGACAAAGGCCAAACTTCACGAAGCCTAGAAATCGGAAAGAAAGAAAGAACATGTCGGAGACGTCAATAACAACAGAACAGACACCTCAGGATTTCTCATTTCTCAATTTCAAACCATTCCATAGATTGGGACAACAGCTCCGTGCCATACATTGAGCTGTTGTCTCTTAATATTATGCCTTGATTTCTATTGAGGTTGTCTCCAGTGCAGAGCACCACTGCAGCTTCTTTAAAGTTTCTACATCTGAAGTCTTCTCTGGACAGGAGACAACCTCAATAGAAATCAAGGCATAATATTAAAAGACATTTGGAAAACCTTAATAAATTAATTATGTTTAGCAGAACTCAATTACGCAAAAAATTGTAAAACACAATCTAATAACAATGACTAAGTCTCCACGCTTTGTACTCTTAATGTCACGAGTGCTTTTCAATTTGTTTAACTGATTTTAATGTCATTACTACATTCTTTTCTTTTAGCATTTAATGTTAGTATAATCTTTCTCGTCCTGAAGAAGCCAGACAGATCCTAGCTGGCAAAAATTTGTCAACAATTATGTATATACGTTTATCAAAATCATCATCATCAAATTCCTGCCATGTACCCTCAAGGGGTGTACAGGATATGACAGTACTACTTGAAAAAATTACATCATTACTAACTTCCTATCTACAATTTTCCTCCAAATCAGTCTGTTACTTGTCAAGACTCCAACATTATCAGATCTTATATTTCTATCGTCTAAGGCATTTTGTACCATATCAATCCACCTATATCTTGGTCTTCCTCTGGGTCATTTTGCTGCCAACCAGGCAGAGAACACTTGTTTTGCAAATCTTTCCTCTCCCATTCTACTTAAGTGACCATACCACCTGAGATTAGCTCTGCTAACACATTCCTGGATGCTACCAATGTCAAGTTCTTTCCTAATATCCTCATTTTTAATATGATATTGCCATTGATGCCATCTATTCACGCCTCTAATCTTTCTCAGGACTCTCATATCTGCGGTCTTTAGTCTTTGGTCAAGTGTTTTACTTCTGACCCAGCTCTCAGATCCATAAGTTAAAATTGGTTTGAACACTGTCTTGTATACAGCTAATTTAGTGTTCCGACTAATTTCTCTCTTATTCCATATGAATTTATTCAACTGACTTCCCACCATACAGGCTTTGCTGATTCTGTTGTCTATTTCTATATTTAATTTACCATCTTCAGTAAAATTCGTGCCTAAGTAGCTGAAATGTTTTACTTGTTCCACAGGTTCTCCATTCACAACACAGTTGACATTTTCAATGATTCTGCCTATTTTCATTGTCTTTGTCTTTTTATTGCTGACCTTCATACCATATCTATTACAACAGCTATTCAATTTAGTCAGAGAATCTTGCACACTTCTAGCGGATTTATTTAGAAGTATAACATCATCTGCATAAAGCAAAGAGCTGACATTAACATCTCCAATTTTGATATCAGGTTTAATACCACTTTCCTTCATAATGTGATCCATATAGATAATGAATAACAGAGGGGATAATGTACATCCTTGTCTCACACCAGATTTAACATCAAACCATCTTCTTGTACTTCCTTCAATTCTAACTGCTGACTTACAACTCAAATAAAGACTAAGTATTGCTTGATATAATGCCCTATTGACACCATATAACTGTAGCGTATTGAATAGCTTCTCTCTTGGCACCTTGTCATATGCCTTTTCCAAATCGACAAAACTTAAATACAGATCTTTGTTATATTTCCAGGCTTTCTCGACTATTTGTCGTAAAGTGAAGATCTGATCCTGACAGCCTCTATTTGGACTGAATCCAGCTTATTCTTCACCCAGCTTTTCTTCCACAATTCTTCTCAACAGTTTCTCAAGTATACTTGCATAGATCTTGTCAGGAACACTCAGTAGGGAAATATCTCTGTAATTCTCACATTCAGTTTTATTTCCCTTTTTATATATGGGTACTATGAGAGCTACTCCAATCATCGGGAATTCGTCCCTCTGTCCAGGCTTTATGAACTATGCAGTGCAACCACTGTAAGACTTTCATACCCATACTTCAGCATTTCTGGTCGAATATCATCTACTCCTGCTGCCTTTCCACATTTCAAGCCTTTGATGGCTTTTTCTACTTCAAGTATGGATATGTATTCCTGATTGCATGCCTGGTCAGTGTTTTTTTTTCACTGTGCTGTCATCACAGTTTGTTTCATTTAGCAGTTTTTCAAAGTATTTACTCCATACTTCAAGGAATTCTTTTTCTGCTGTTTTCATGTCACCTTTATCATCTCTAACTCCTTTCACAGCACTCTTTCCTCCATTCCTAAGCTTCTTCAACAACCTCCAGAATATTTTGCCACCTTCTTTGATATTTATTTTCTATATTCTTGCCAAAGTCCTCCCATGACTTTTGTTTAGCTAGTTTTACACATTGTTTAGCTTTCTTACATTTGTCTCTGTATTCTGTAAGAGTAAAAGCTGACTTATTTGCCAGGAACTTTTGATATGCTTTCTTCTTTTCCTTCACGGCCTCTTTAACTTCCTGTGTCCACCAGGGAGTTCTGATTTTTTTATCCTTGCACAAAACCTCACCACATGCCTCTCTGGCAGAATCAATCAATGTTTTCTTCAGAGTTTGCCACTGAATCTCCAAGGTTTGATTCCTGTTCTCAAACTCTTTCATTTTTTTTTCAATAATCTTTCTGTATTTTAGCCTACAGTTCACATCTGAGAGCTGCTCAACTTTTATTCGCTTCAAAACTTTCTTACATGTTATTCTTTTCAATATGAAATTCAATTTCATCCTGCTCAAGACTAAACAGTGATCACTTCCAATTTCAAATCCTCTGTACACTCTGGTGTCCTGCACCAGGGAGAAAACATCATCAACAATAACATAGTCAATGAGACTTTTCTTATTCCTAGCCTCTTCTCTCCATGTGAATTTGTGCACATTTTTATGTTGGATCATGGTGTTAGTAATAACCAGTCCATGTCCTGAGCAGAAATCCAACAGATATTTGCCATTATTATTAGCTTTGCTCTTTTCTCCAAATTTTCTCAAAATATTTTTGTATGTCTCACAATCATTTCCTACTCTGCTATTTAGATCCCCAACAAGGACCAACTTTTCCTTTTTCATTGTGTCAGTTGCTTTTTCTAAAGCCTCAAAAAATTCCTCCACTTCTACCTTAGTAGAACCTTCTGTGGGACCATAGGCACAAATAAGTCTCATTGTCCATTCCCCAATCTCATATTTGCCCACATGACTCTACTTGAGACTGACTGCCATTCAAGAAGATTAGCCTCATATTTTGTGTTGAATACTATGGCTACTCCTTCTTTTCCTTGATTGTCATTGCCTGAATACAACATTTTGTATTTATTGCAAGTCCGCGCGGTTAGCCTAGTGGCTATGCGCTTCGCAACCATGCTTGGGGAAGGAGTGTCCTAGGTTCGATTCTCGTCGGTCGTGGACGTGAGGAGCTGAAGGATCTTCCTCAGGCCATAGGATACTCCGGGGCATAAGGCTGACCACCTTATCCTGTAAAACGGAGTGAGGTTCGATGATCAATGGACCCTCGACACCGCAAGGTAAATGAGGGTATAAGGAAGATGAGAAGATGTATTTATTGCTCAAAATTTACTTATCAAAATCATCAAAATCACTCCTTCTTTTCCTTGATTTTCATTGCCTGAATACAACATTTTGTATTTATTGCTCAAAATTTATTTATCAAAATCATCATCAAATTTATTTATCCAAATCTATTTATCAAAATCATCCAAATATAATGTATCATATTTAGTAAAAAAAAAAGACCAAATATTAACTATCAAAATGTCCCAATATCTATTAATGAAAGGCACACATTCTTTTGCAATTATGATGCCATGCATTAAGGAAAGGACCACTACTCAAACTGGTTTCTGCCTTTATTGAGGTCTCATCAGCCGGAGCCAGACTCAGAAGAGATACCAAGGGTATCTCTAATTATCCCTTAGTAACTGTATAAATTACATTTCCATTTATGGCTGCCGTGTGTCATTTCCTCTTTCCAATTTATATCCCTATAGTTGAAATTTCCCGTGATAATTACTTAACCTGCACTATAGGAGCAACCTAACAATGTATTTTGTCCTACTGGCTTCTATCTCAATTCAAACAACCTCAAATGAACCAACTCCCTCAGATCTACAATCCACCTTAACTTCTATTTTTGTTGATTGAAATTCTTCAGCTATCATTATCAATACCCCTCTTCCTACCCTATTCCCTCTATATTTTCTGAAAATACATACAATATACTTCACATTCTATCCCCGCAATTACATCATTCCGTCAACCAGGTCTAGCTGATGCTTATAATTTTTGGAGAAGTTGAGCTGACCAATGCCAAAAACTCCTCTCCTTTATTTCTGATACTTCTGGCATCCATGTGCATGCATTTCAGCATTCCCTTGGGCCCAAAGTCGCCATTGCATAATGACATTACAGGCTATTGTGATTCAAAACCTGGAAAACTGCCTAGCTGTTCACAATCATTTCTGCAGTCACACTCATTTATTCGAGGGGGGTGATAATTTCTGCATATCATTCTTGCAAATTTCTAAACTAAAAAAAACCATTTACACCTTCAACTACAGATTGCTATTCACCATTGAACACAAGAAAGAAATATTGAATTTTTTTTATTTTTAAATCTGATTAACAAGAGACTGAATGATCACATAAATACAAAAGTATATCATAAACCTACAAATATTGGAAATTACTTGCACTCCTCATTCTACCATTCTTGCTATATATAAAAAAAAAAAATTGGACTTAGAATTTTTGTCTAAGTTGAGCTGACCAATGACAAAAACTCATCTTTATTTCTGATACTTCTGGCCTGGTTGGTCAAGTGGTCAGTGTATCTGCTCTCCAGCCAAAAGGCTGTGAGTTTGAATCCTGCTGTGGGCATGGATGCTCGTTATTGTCTGTGGAAATACTGATGGCGATGGGAGGTAGATGGTGTTGATGTAGTTGCGGTTAGTTGTAGTTGGTGGATTGAGTGGTGGAGACAGAGTTGTGAAGTAGGTGCCCTTCCCCAATGAGTCTTTGGACTCCCTGGAGGTGTTATTATTAATAACAATAATAATAATAATATTAACACAATTTAATGTTTAGAAATACTCATTATTAGCCACTACACTAATCCAAGAAACAATATACCTTTTTAAGATATCTTCTTTCACATTAGCAATATTCTCAACAATTCATACATTATGCTTTCCATTCAGCCCCAAATCATGTCTCCTCATCCCAAAACAATAGCTTTTGATGTGATGCTAGCAATATCTAACAACTCATGGACCATGCTCTCATTCAGCCCAAAATCATGCCTCCCACCCCAGATATCTTCTGATGTTGGCAATATCCTCAACTCATGGACTATGCCCTCCATTCAGTCCAAAATTGTGTTTCCCAAAATATACCAAAACTTGTACAGTTTAAAAGTTCCATATGTTCATAACATCTACAAAGCCTGCAAATGTATATTCAAACATTCAAATTACAAAACTGTCTCCACCACCAAAAGCTAACTATAAAACTACAATAAGGCCATCCAATACTTTACTATGTCATAATGTTGTTTACAAATTCATATGTCAACCTGGATGTGATACCAGCTGAATCACATTCTATCTGTTCTTTGAAATCGCATCTAATTGAATATTGCTCTGATTGCAAATATCCTTACACCTTACAGTAGTCAGGCGTAAGGATATCAGGTATAAGGATATGTGGTTTAACATAAGTATATGTCAAACCACAAAAAATAAGATAAAATAAAAATTTAAAAAAATAATAATAAATAAATAAAATAAAATAAATAATAAATAAAAATTCCAGTATGGAATTATCATTACATGCCATACAAGTAAAGTCCACCCAGGATAATGAAAAGGTCACTATACATTGATTTTCAAGAAAATGAAAGCAAATTATTTTGCTCTCAGAATCTTTAGCTTTATAGCTAAAGATTCTGAGCAATAATAATATGCAATAAACATACACAAATACTACACACCTCACTCCTGTGGAAAATGCATAACATTAATTACTCTCCTTTATTCTCAAACTGAGAATAAAGGAGAGTAATTAAGACAGAGCCTCATGACAAGCTCGTAACTTATTTTGGATTTTACCATTCATAATTTGAAATGACCAAAATACCTTCATTACTCTAAATGTTCAAGAATACTATGTTTTCGTTTTCATTTTTTTTCTTGTGTTTTGCTTTTTTTTTAAAAAAAAAAAAAAACCTTACTGTATTATATTGTAGCTTTACATATTCTCATAGATCAATATTAAATAAATTAAAAAAAAAGTCCTTCAAGTAAATAACTTAAAAAATTGAAACAAACATGCTAATCATCTTTCCATTAAAGAATACTTTTTTTCCCGTCAATGTTCTTTTTTTGATAATATTTAATCAGTAAAGTAAAATATCTAATTTGTTGCCTTATGGATAGATCATGTGGTTTTGCTGAAGACTCAAAGTAGATACCCAGGAGGAGATCTCCATTATATCCTTTTAAGGAATGTGGAGTCTGTGCAGTTAGTCTAGTGGCTATGCACTTCGCAACCATATGCCTGGGGAAGGAGTGTCCTGGGTTTGATTCCCATCGCTGATGTGAGGAGCTTAAGGATCTTCCTCAGCCACAGCCAAGTTAGCTGGTTTTGGGTGTGGACAGCAGGGTTTTTTCCCCCAGATAAACTGGGGTTTATCTGGGGTTTTTCATCCCGCAGCAAGCAGGCAAACCGGCCCCGTGAACACACACGGATCTAAAGCCATAAATACTTAACCCCCCATGACGGGCTCAACTCGCCCCAATAGGGACGGGAGAGAAAAGGGAGGAAACTCCATATGAATAAATAAAGGAATGTGGAGAACCAACTGGGGCTTCTGACCTAATGTAAAATTCTCATCTTCTTATGGTGCATCTCATTAGTAGGCATCCACTTGGATACTGAATGAATGAGGATGAGCACAATTTTGGATTTAGCCAAGCAATTATATTCTTATTGGGATAAATGAAAATATATAAGGTACAATACAATGGAATTTCATGCTAGTAGAGTTGAGCAATGTTCTCCTGTTTTCAACAGGAAATAAGGGTGAAAAGTCGGCAACTTTTCTTTTTAATTTTTTTTTTTATGTTGAGTCCATACACGAGAGGTTGGTTGATCAACCTATAGCAAATTAGTACTGTATATGGGTGGTGGGTTGGGAAAGAAGGTGCTTGTTCACATTTGATTCGAATGACTGCATGTAACGTATGCATTCATTCAGAATGAAGTTGATCAGAACTGAGGGGAAGACTGTTCCACAGAACAGCAGTTGCAGGGATGAAGGAGGAGAAGAAACTTGTTCTGTGGGTTTCAAGGTGCACTGTGAAGGGATGTTGAGCAGCAGCTGCACGTGTTCTAATGAGCTTAGTACTGAGTGGGGGAATTATTGATGTATTTCAGATGAACATTTTCCATGGAAATATTTGTAGAATACACATAGTGCGGAGATCGATCGTCTGCACAAAAGCAGGGGAGTGAGTTGGTAAAATATGGGTCATTAATGAGACTGATTGCTCTCCTCTGTAAAGTGTCGAGCATTTTAATGTCAGGGTAATTCCAAGAAGGGAAATCTCAAATTGTCTGGAAATCTGGATGTTGTCAAAAATAATACTGGAAGAAAATGGTTCTTTTTTTATGAGAAATAAGACAGGACTGGGTCTTATTAGCATTGAAATTGACTAGGTTATCTGAAGACCATTGGAGATGGCTTGGAGATCAGAACTGAGGGGTGGTGGTTGATGTTCTGTAGGTTGAGGTGAGTTGTGGGGAGTGAGGTTTATCATAAGAAAGGGAGGAGTGCAATGTACTGTCATCTGCAAAACTGTGTATTGGGTTGGAAGTAAGCTGAAGTAGGTCATTGATATATAGTAGGAAGAGGGTTGGTGAGAGGATAAGAAACATCCACCACCACACATAATGTGCATCTATACAGAAAGCTGGCAGTCCAACTACAGATGTCTTGAGATAGACCAAATGATGGCAGTTTGCTTAGTAAGCCCTTGTGCCAGACCTGGTCAAACGGCTTGGAGATATCAAGTGCAACCACTTGAGATTTGCCAAACTTTTCCATAGCATTTGTCCAGAGGTGGGTGACATATGTGAGCAAATCTGTTGATCGGCAGTGACGGAATCCATACTGGCGGTCGTTTATTAGACAGATAGCTTCAAGGTAATGTAGGAGTTGGGAATTGATGATTTTATCCATTACTTTGGATAGGACTGAGGTAAGCGAGATGAGGTGGCAGTTGGATGGCAGTGACTTGTCACTTTCTTGGGAATGGGTTGAATATAGACCAATTTCCAGGCTGTGGGATAGATACCAGTGGAGTAAGACAGTATATATAGGCAGCGTAGGACATGTGCCAAATTTGGACAGTATTCTATTGATCTCTTTCTGGCAAAAGGATATAGTGGGTATTGTATGTTGGGCATCTGGAATGGTTGGGAGACATTTGCCATTGTCAATTATGCATGCATTGGAAGCAAGGTGATGTAGGTGATGATGATATAATGGAGCCATCTGGGTATGATAGTGGTGAGAACAATGCTGGGCAGAAGTTATGACCGACTGCCTTGGTGAGAGAACAAAAGGCTCATCTACCATTTGGACAGGCTGCTAATTCCTGTTTTTTGCTCTTTCGAGCTATGTTTTGGAAGCATTGATTGTTTTTTCACATTTATTTTGGGCTTGGGTATAAGCTCTAAAGGAGGATGGAATTCTTGATTTGAGCCAGTAACGGTATGTTTGGTTTTTCATTTGTACAGCCTTAGTGCATCTTTTGGAAAACCACGGTTTAGTTAGGGAATAGAAGGTTAGAGTACTGTGAGGAATGTGTTTCCATGGCAGTGAGGAATACTTTGGTTATAAATTCGGCGCATGTATTTGGATTGGAAGGTTGGAAGTAATAGTCTAACCAAGGGAATGAGGCATAGAAGTTGCAGAAGCTGTCTCACTAGGCACTGTTATAATGCCAAACTACTCATGAATGGGAGTGGCTGTGTATGCATTGTTGCATGGGGAAGAGATGAGCACCAGTAGGTTGTGGATAGAATTGCCTAGCGGCACTCTACATTCACTGTGTATTTGGGTTATCAGGTATTCTGGTTGGCATCTGAACTATTTGTGTAAGGTCATTAGTGATGGCAAATGTTTCAGCATCTTTGCCTTCAAGATCTGTACAGCTGGAGGAGGAAAGTCAGTGTTGGGGACATTAAACTCTCCTAGTATGATGATTTCACTGTTGGGAAAGTGAGACTGAAGTAAGTCAATTTTTAAGGAAAGGAAATGAAAGAACTCAGAGTGGTTGGTTGCATTAGGGAGCGATAGACAGTATATGAATTTGACTGAGTTAGGAAGGGATATTTTCATCCAAAGAGAGTCAAAGTTCGGCGATTCTAGGTTGAGTGCTCTCTGGCAAGGTATGTAGGAGCAGATGTATGCACAGACGTTCCCCTTGAGATGAAAGGAGTTAAAGAGTGTGTAGTTTGAAAATGGGGGGGGGGGGGGGGGGTGAGTGAGATTTGAGTTTCTGTCATAAAGAGTAGGTGGGGTTTGATAGACTGAAGATGGTGGTGGACACTATTAAGGTTGGAGTTTAGGCCACAGATGTTGGTGAAGTGGATGTATAATGTTTTGTGAGTCATATTTTTGACTGCATGGGTCTTGCACATTTCCTATGCAGTACCTGCATACTGGTCACCATGGTGGCTACTAGTGGCATCACTTGGTTTTTGCACCAATTTAATTTGTCTGTAGACGACGATCCAACTGTAGTCACCATGGGGACAAGTGTCTTTTAAATTGTTGTTGATTGCTGTTATTATTTTTTGATGTGCTTGTCGACTTCTCGCAAATCACTTTTACGAGACATGAAAAGTTCATTCCATCCTTTCTTTTATTTATGGGTCTCTCGTAAGAGTCGGTGAGCAGGTAAGACAAAAAATGTGACAAAAAAGTTTCAAATTTCGGCTTATCTTTTTATATATAGAGAGTAGATATATATATATATATATATATAGGGGTGCTTAAGGGTCAAAGCTGTATAACTGAGAGGAGACCTGCACATAGCCTTTAAAGGAATGCGGAGAACCGACCAGGGCTTCTGACCTAATGTCCAATCCTCACCTTCTCGTGGTGCACCCTGTTGGGTATCTACTTTGATACTGAATGAACGAGGATGGGCTGGAAATTTGGGATTTAGCCGACCAAATTGTATTCTTATTGGTTAAACCAAAATAAAAAAATGATGGTACAACATGACAAAATTTCATGCCGGCTGGGGCATCGCCCGGTTAAACAAGGCCCCCGTTGTTTTCGCCAGGGAACCAGGGCAAACAGCGAAAAGTCAGCTACTGGAACAAATCGGAAAACAAACCCCAACTCAACATCACCAGAGTTAAAGATCAGTACTATCAACTTAAGAAGCCTGAATGGCAAAGAAATGGAGCTAGCTGAGGAATTAGATAAGTACCAGATTGACATAATAGGGGTGACTGAAACAAAAAAGACCAAAACTGGCGAGATCTTTCTGAGCCATAAATACAAAATGTTATATTCAGGCAATGACAATCAAGGAAAAGAAGGAGTAGCCATAGTATTCAACACAAAATACGAGGCTAATCTTCTTGAATGGCAGTCAGTCTCAAGTAGAGTAATGTGGGCAAATATGAGAATGGGGAACTGGACAATGAGACTTATTTGTGCCTATGGTCCCACAGAAGGTTCTATTAAGGTAGAAGTGGAGGAATTTTTTGACTCTTTAGAAAAAGCAACTGACACAATGAAAAAGGAAAAGTTGGTCCTTGTTGGGGATCTAAATAGTAGAGTAGGAAATGATTGTGAGACATATAAAAATATTTGGGGAATATTTGGAGAAAAGAGCAAAGCTAATAATAATGGCAAATATCTGTTGTATTTCTGCTCAGGACATGGACTGGTTATTACTAACACCATGTTCCAACATAAAAATGTGCACATATTCACATGGAGAGAAGAGGCTGGAATAAGAAAAGTCTTATTGACTATGTTATTGTTGATAGTGATGTTTTCTCCCTGGTGCAGGACACCAGAGTGTACAGAGGATTTGAAATTGGAAGTGATCACTATTTAGTCTTGAGCAGGATAAAATTGTATTTCATATTGAAAAGAATATCATGTAAGAAAGTTTTAAAGCGAATAAAAGTTGAGCAGCTCTCAGATGTGAACTGTAGAATAAAATACACAAAGATTATTGAAGAAAAAATGAAAGAGTTTGAGAACAGGAATCAAACCTTGGAGATTCAGTGGCAAACTCTGAAGAAAACATTGATTGATTCCGCGAGAGAGGCATGTGGTGAGGTTGTGTGCAAGGATAAAAAAATCAGAACTCCCTGGTGGACACAGGAAGTTAAAGAAGCAGTGAGGGAAAAGAAGAAAGCATATCAAAAGTTCCTGGCAAATAAGTCAGCTTTTACTCTTACAGAATACAGAGACAAATGTAAGAAAGCTAAACAATGTGTAAAACTAGCTAAACAAAAGTCATGGGAGGACTTTGGCAAGAATATAGAAAATAAATATCAAAGAAGGTGGCAAAATATTCTGGAGGTTGTTGAAGAAGCTTAGGAATGGAGGAAAGAGTGCTGTAAAAGGAGTTAGAGATGATAAAGGTGACATGAAAACAGGAAAAAAAAATTTCCTTGAAGTATGGAGTAATTACTTTGAAAAACTGCTAAATGAAACAAGCAGTGATGACAGCACAGTGATAAAAAACACTGAACAGGCATGCAGTCAGGAATACATATCCATACTTGAAGTAGAAAAAGCCATCAAAGGCTTGAAATGTGGAAAGGCAGCAGGAGTAGATGATATTCGACCAGAAATGCTAAAGTATAGTGGTATAAAAGTCTTACAGTGGCTGCACTGCATAGTTCAGAAAGCCTGGACAGAGGGACGAATTCCCGATGATTGGAGTAGAGCTCTCATAGTACCCATATATAAAAAGGGAAATAAAACTGAATGTGAGAATTACAGAGGTATTTCCCTACTGAGTGTTCCTGGCAAGATCTATGCAAGTATACTTGAGAAACGGTTGAGGAATTGTGGAAGAAAAGTTTGGTGAAGAACAAGTTGGATTCAGGCCAAATAGAGGCTGTCAGGATCAGATCTTCACTTTACGACAAATAGTCGAGAAAGCATGGGATTATAACAAAGATCTGTATTTAAGTTTTGTCGATTTGGAAAAGGCATATAACAAGGTGCCAAGAGAGAAGCTATTCAAAACGCTGCAGTTATATGGTGTCAATGGGGCATTATATCAAGCAATACTTAGTCTTTATTTGAGTTGTAAGTCAGCAGTTAGAATTGAAGGAAGTACAGGAAGATGGTTTGATGTTAAATCTGGTGTGAGACAAGGATGTACATTATCCCCTCTGTTATTCATTATCTATATGGATCACATTATAAAGGAAAGTGGTATTAAACCTGATATCAAAATTGGAGATGTTAATGTCAGCTCTTTGCTTTATGCGGATGATGTTATACTTCTAAATAAATCCGCTAGAAGTGTGCAAGATTCTCTGACTAAATTGAATAGCTGTTGTAATAGATATGGTATGAAGGTCAGCAATAAAAAGACAAAGACAATGAAAATAGGCAGAATCATTGAAAATGTCAACTGTGTTGTGAATGGAGAACCTGTGGAACAAGTAAAACATTTCAGCTACTTAGGTACGATTTTTACTGAAGATGGTAAATTAAATATAGAAATAGACAACAGAATCAGCAAAGCTGGTATGGTGGGAAGTCAGTTGAATAAATTCATATGGAATAAGAGAGAAATTAGTCGGAACACTAAATTAGCTGTATACAAGACAGTGTTCAAACCAGTTTTAACTTATGGATCTGAGAGCTGGGTTAGAAGTAAAACACTTGACCAAAGACTAGAGACCGCAGATATGAGAGTCCTGAGAAAGATTAGAGGCGTGAACAGATGGCATCAATGGCAATATCATATTAAAAATGAGGATATTAGGAAAGAACTTGACATTGTCAGCATCCAGGAATGCGTTAGCAGAGCTAATCTCAGGTGGTATGGTCACTTAAATAGAATGGGAGAGGAAAGATTAGCAAAACAAGTGTTCTCTGCCAGGTTGGCAGGAAAACGACCGAGAGGAAGACCAAGATATAGGTGGATTGATACGGTACAAAGTGCCTTAGACGATAGAAATATAAGATCTGATAATGTTGGAGTCTTGACAAGTAACAGACTGATTTGGAGGAAAATTGTAGATAGGAAGTTAGTAATGATGTAATTTTTTCATGTAGTACTGTCATATCCTGTACACCCCTTGAGGGTACATGGCAGGAATTTGATGATGATGATGATGATGATATATATATATAAGAGGTACCCCAAAAATAACTGGAATTTGAACTTCGCAGAAGTGCATTTTCTAGTTACAGACGATGCCACGAGGCATCAAAAGTGTCCAGTTTTCCCACGCTAGTCAGGAGGTGGTGTCATCCTGTGTGAACCAGTTCATTTCTGGCTGCTTTTATGCTAATGCTTACAAGCAAGTTTGGCGATTTTGTGATGGCTGACCACAAAGAATAGAGAGTGTGCATGAAACTTTGTTTTATTTTGAGCAAAACTACAGCTGAAACTATTGTTATGCTTTGGCAAGCCTTTAAGGATGATGCTTTAGCTAAAATGTAGGTCTACGAGTGGTTTTCCTGTTTCAAAAATGAGGACATGTAAGTTGAAGACCAACTACGATCTGGCCAACCTTCAACAGATAAAAATGATGAAAACATCAAACAGGTTTGCCAGGCAATCAATGAAGATAGTCAAAAGACCACTGAGCAAGTTTCTGAAGAGACAAATCTGTCATGGAGTACATGCCAGCGAATTTTAACAGAAGATCTCCAAATGAAACGTGTGTCCACTAAATTTGTGCCTTGTTTGCTGACAGAGGATGAAAAAATAAATGTGAATGTTTGCATACAATTTGAGGGAACAAGATTTTAATCACCAAAACTTTCAAAAGTTGTGACCAGGGATGAGTCTTGGTGCTATGGTTATGGTCTATAAACAAAACAAGCATCAAGCCAATGGAAACATGCAAATTCACCAAGACCCAAGAAGATTCTCCAATTCTGATAACAGGCGTAATGCCAGTTTTCTTCATAATGTGATTCATATCTCACACTTCATTTAACATCAATCATCTTCCTGTACCTCCTTGAATTAAGGCACTTACCCCATCTCTCTCCATATGACTTTTTTATTCCCATGGATAAAGAAAACCATGAAAGGTCAGTGATTAATCAACCTGAACGAAGTGAAAGAAAAGTTGCTGTAGGTCATAAACAGTTCCAGAACTGTTTCCAGCAGAGGAAAAAATGTTGGGACAACTGCATTGACTCACATGAAGAGTACTTTGAAGGACACTAGAATGTGGTATAATAAACTTTAATGATTTTTAAAAAAAAATTCCAGTTATTTTTGGGTATCCCCTCATATATGAGAGTAAAAAACTTTATTGGAAATTAAAGTAGACATCTTTTACTACTTTTCTACATGATTTCCAACAATGTTCAGGCACTTATCATAATGGGACACCAAGAGTTCTATATCTTCGTCTCAGAAGGTTGCCGCCTGTGAAGCAAACCACATACTGACTGCTTCTTTGACCATGTTGTCTTGAAACTGCCGGCCGCCAAGGAAAGATTTCAGATGTTTGAACAGGTGAAAGTCGCTTGGCGCGAGGTCAGGCCTATATGGGCGGATGATGGAATTGTTCTCAGCTGAAGGTGGCGAGAAGTTGTGTTACGCTGGCCGTGTGTGGGCGGGCGTTATCATGAATCAAAACAACACCCCTGGTAAGCATGCCACGTCGTTTATTCTGGATCACATGATGCAGTTTCTTAAGGGTTTGGCAGTATATACTCGTGTTGATTGTAGAGCCTTGACCCAAGAAGTCTGCCAGCAAAATTCCTTGTCTGTCCCAAAACACAGTGCACATGATTTTCCAAGTGAAACCGTTCTTCACTGGTGATGAGGTGTGCCTCCACTCCATGGACTATTGGTTGGATTCAGGGGTTGCGTGCAACGCTCATCTCATCCCCGGTGGCAAGTCTGCTCAGGAAAGCATCACCATCCTCATGGTAGCATGTCAAGAATTCCAACGCACTGCCCAGCTGATTCACTTTGTGTTGTTCTGTAAGCAACTTCAGTACCCAGCATGCACACAATTTCCAATAATTCAGTTTCTCCGACACAATTTCATGAAGACATGAACGTGAAACTTCTGGAAATTGCAGCGAGAGTGATGTCATAGTGAATTCTCTATTCTGTCAATTCTTCTCTTCAACTGAACGCACCAAATCATCAATCACTAAAGATGGTCGCCCACTCCATTCATCATCGTGCACACTTGTCCTTCCTTCATTAAAAAGTCTTACCCATCTTCGTACCATTGAATCACTCATTGCTTGATCTCCATAAACCTCAATAATTTGCTGATGAATTTCAGCTGCTTTAACATTCCTTGCATTCAAGAAACGGATAACTGACCTAATTTCACATGCAGCAGGTGATTCGATTTTACATGCAGTGAGCAATTCGATTTTCTTAGACTTTATAAATACACACCAAGAAGTGTATGCAGTGCGAAAATGTCTGAAAATGGCACCAACACCTTGGTAAGGAATCAACAAACATGCATGTGCACCACTGCGATCGCAGCGCTGCAGTGCGGAACTTACTTTCTGGATGTCCCTCATATATATATACACACACGCATACAAACACAAAATTTACAAGGATTGTGGAAATGGTATGTGCATCCATAGTACTAGGCCACTTGATAAAAGAGAGTTTTAAGTTTTTGATTCTAGTCACCAATCAGAGGAACTCTTTCTATGCATTCTTTGCAAATAGTTCCAAGCTAGTCAATCTCTGGCACAGGCAAGCAGGGTTTTTTTTATTCTGGAAACTTGAGTTTTTAATTCTGCAACTCAAGAAAATCGACTGTAGAACCCACACCATTTCAGACAATAACATGTGTGTTAGGAACCACCAGATGGCATTTAAAATCATTGATATTTGGGATATCTATTTTTGAGTGGCTCTGGTAGAGATTGACTGCTCGCACTATCCAAAAATTAGACCAGGATAAAATGGCCTTGCCTACTCCCTTTGAAAAATAAAAGGAGTTTAGTGGACTTAGCAGATTTATAAAGCACGTGTCAAAAATGACTCTAGGTTCAAGTGTTGATAATGAATGGTGTTATTATACTAGAATGCTATACAAAGTGTACCTTTATATGGTTTTTTGCAGTCATTTCTTCACCGCTTCATTTAAAAAGGGACCACAAGTCAAAACAGAAGTATAGTAACATTAATAGAACTTTTTTTTTCCATCTCCCACAAACTTTCTTGAATAAAAAAGATGCATCTATTTTATCATTTTATACACAGATGAAAAAAAAAAGAACATAAGACAGCAATGATGCATGAACCAATCTTGATAATAAATATTGCATGAGTAATAATATGTAGTGCAAGATAAAATTACTTACTCATGTCTAGCTTTGATAAAACAGAACTGACTTAAATTATTGTTTTCAATGACCTCTAAAAGATGCTCTCGAGAAGAATCAGGATATACCGTTCCAAGGAAGTTGCACATAAATGGACGAGTAGACTCAAGGTCTGCTTTTTTGGGATCCACTTTAGGAAAGCCTCTGTACCTATAAAATTTAGAATTGTAATGCAAATACAACCTATAGCGCACGCACACACACACACACACACACACAAATTTATGTTAGTGATGAGTAGTCTCTGAGATGTGACATTTCAAACATTCCAAGTGTAGCCTGCAAACTAATTTTACAAATGAAAAAACTAAACATGGTATTACTGTATTTACAAATGATTCAATTAAAATTTTTTCTACACTGGATAATATATTACATTATTTCCACTATTTTCATGATTTCATTATTAAAGTCCATTCATTCATGTGGACTATTACATAAGTTGGAGGATATGCGATTGGATTATAAACTATTAATTCAGATAAATACAGTACTTGCAGAATTATTTGAATAAGCTGAGATTGTGGGCATGTGAAAAATAGCTGTTACTTCAGTGTTAGTAAATACAAAATTATGCATTTGGTTATAATAAGATACTCAATAGTACATTATATTGACAGGATTATGCTAGAAGAAAGTGATGAGGCTAAAATCCTAGAGCTTGAGAATAAATAAGAAGTTGAAGTTCAGGAGCCATATCTCAGGCGATGTAAATACAGTGGAAAGGGCAAAATAAAAAAGGGTGATAAAAGATGACATTGAGATGGTGGAATGTAGATTATGAGAACAGATTAAGAATTTGTGGACTACAGACACTAGCAAACAGGAGAAAGAGGGATGATATGATAGACCTACAAATTTCTGAATTGGTCATAAAAGATGCCAGTAGATGGAATTTTTCATTTTATGATTTTTCTCTCATAGAGAGAAGACCTAGATGGGATCTGACCTAGAGAGAAGAATATCAATCATGGGCTCATCGAGAGCAGTGCATGACTGGAATGGCTTGCCTTTGGAGGAGGTAAGTGCAGATAGTGTAAATGAATTCAAGAGAAGGTATGAGAGATATATGAATGATATGTTTGTTGCTTCCTTCAATAAAGCCATGATTCTCTTGAAGTCTCTTATGATAATAATAATTCATGACACCAGCCATGACTATATGCAGCAATCAATTATTAGTAAAAACCATTCTGATTACTTTAATACTATAATTATAATATGACACATTACTATTCAAAAAAAAAAAAATCAGTAAAAAAACTGGATAATTAAAAGATGAATAACACACTTTATTTTTTTTTGAAAAAAAGCTTTTTTTTTCTTTAAAAAAAAAAAAAAAAAAAAAAAATCATGCATAGCTTAATGCTATATACTCTTTACAAAAGAAGTCTAGTTATATTACTATAAACGTTTTAACAGTTTATCATAACATACTGTAACAGGTAAAAAAAAGCAAACATTTTATTGCCATCTTTTACCTATAGCTACTGAAGCATTTTCAGAAGTAGCCAATGCATAACCAAGGAGAAAGAAAAAAAAAAATTCAAACAAGTATTCTGATGTTGTGACTACACCCTCTACATACATCAAGGATGAGTTTTGTTATTCAGAGAATGGCATTCTTTCAAATCTTTGACAGTTTTTTTTTTTTTTTTACAGTCAAATTTCTATTCTAGAAATCAAGAGATTTCTAGAGTAGATTTCCCTATTCTGCAGAGAATATGCTGATATCCAGAAGTGTCTTCTGAAGTGGAGTCCCACTTCCATTTTCCCTTCCATGTTTGGCTAAATGGCCTACCATGGCCAATTAATTGAGCTTCTTGAAAACCTAATTAATACTCTAATAGGATGCTTAATCCTATATGCACAATCCATGGCTGTCAATTATGTGCATTCTTCTGGCAGGTTTTTTTGTTTTGCAGGATGAAAACCCAAGTTTTTAGTGAAAACACTACCATTTCCATACAAAACTGGCTAGCTTATATTCAGCTGATAAAACTTAATATAAGTTCCTCACATTCTAGATGGGATCTGAACCTAGGTCTTTTCAACCAGAGGGAATTGTTGATACTAAATGGGTTGTGAAGGCTCCATGTGAAGTGGAGTCATTTTTAGCATATTGGCTTATCAGCATTGATAAGATACTCTCCAACCATCAAGCTCAAATCCTATTGTTGGTATGAATATTTGTGAATGTCTTTCAATGGAAGATGAATTTCATCACCAGTGAAAGACTATTACTCTACTTGTTAGAGGCCTGACCTGTCTTGAAAAAATTTCCGTTTTTGGTCTGTAGAACAGGGTTGCTGGATTAACCTTTAGCTCATCTAAAGTGCTAATGTATTACAGGTTTATAACATTTCATGGACAGAATTCACATAAAATGTGAATGATGTTGAGAACATGATTTGCCAATACACTTTTCTATACTGATTCTAGTATCTAATTTTGTTCTAGCATCTTTTTGTTTGGCTGTAGATCTAACAGTACTGTATAAATTCCATTAACATATGGAACTGCTACCATTTTGAAGTGATTTAACTGTTGTTCATTGTTAGTCTGCCTGCTACTAAATGGGGAGTAGTAAATATAAAGAGAAATACATTGGGTTTATTTGGTCATAACAATATAAAAATTAAAATCAAATAGTTTTGCCACCGATACTTGTGGCTTCTTCTGGGATAGGACAAACAAAAGTATAATAGAAAGGCTAACACGAACTATAACATTACTATAAATACAGAACATATAAATTGAAATGGAAACCACATGAAGCGTGGTAGCTGGCACAAGTTAGCCATTGTTCAGTTCTGTGTACAAGACAGTTAGCTGAAAGATTAGTCTGACGTACAGAAAAATCTAATGAGTGATTTCCAAATATCATATAGGATCAATCAAGGATTGATCCTTGTGCCTCGTGACCAAATGACCATAGTAGATTCTTTTATATTATGTGCAGTGAAGTTGTCCTCTATGTAGAGCGTGGAGTTCTTATTCCATTTAATGTTATGGTGTGTGTTTGGGAGAAATGAAAAGCTAGGCCTAAGCCGTCTTCTCTGTTGTTATTAATGTCTCCAATATGCTTGTTCTGTCTAATTTCCAAACTTCTAGGTGGCTGCCCTTTGTAAGAAAAGTCACAAGAGCATGGAATATTATAAACTCCAGGAAATTTGTAAAAAGGGATGTGGTCTTTAGGTGAATGAAGTAAACCTCAGGTAGTTAAAAGGAGCTTGAGGGCCATGCTTATGTCCCAAGATTTGAGAAGGCTAGTGATCTTGAGTGAAATTTTACCAATGTAAGGAATGGAAACAGAAATTCTGTAGAGAATATCAGGATTTTGATGAAATATTTGTGAATGTGTCTGTTAATATGGAACAGGAGTAGAGAATAGTATTTTTTGAATGATTTTCTTAGAATATCCATTGAACACAAGCAGTTGAAGTAAAGAATGTAATTCTTCCTTCATCCCTTGCAACAGAGATAACCCTTTTTTTGGAGAATATGTACCAAGTTTTTGGGATATATGGTGCAATGAAGATAAGTGTAGGTAACAACCTGTATGAGTGGGCTTGTGGTATATACTAAAAGAGAAGCCTCTTTCAACTATTTTTTTGGAAATTAAAACATCTAGGGAAGGTAATTTTTTTCATTTTTCCAATTCCAAAGTGAATTTTATTTTTTGGTGGAAAGAGATGATAGACAAAAGAAAATCGTGCAACTCTGCAATTTCCAGATGATAAAGACATCATCTACATCATCATCAATTTCCTGATATGTATACCCAATGGGTCTTCAAGTTACTATGACAGCATTACATGATTAAGTTTACATTATTATTAATCATCCTATCCACAATTTTCCTCCAAATTAGTTTATTACATGTTAGCACTTCAAGATTGTCATGTCTAACATTTCATGCTTCTGAGACACTTCTGTTTGAATTAATCCATCTAGACCTTGGTCTTCCTCTGGGTCTCTTTTGTGCCATCTTGGCATCAAATATCTATTTTGCTAACCTTTCCTCACCCATTCTGTTTTTAGATAGCAGATAAGTAAGTCAACTAATGCCATCTATGATTGGTTTATGGAGAATAGTAATATTTTTTTATTATTTCATGTTTTTTTTTTTAAGATTAAGTGAATTTCTAAAATGATAAAAAAAAATGCTGAATAAAAATATTACAAACCACTTATAAACTATTATTCAAATTAGTTTCCCGTATTTTATTATTATTATTACTTAATACCTCCAAGGAGTCCAAAGACCAATTGAGGGAGGGCACCTAGTCTACAACTCTGTCTCCAACACTCAATCCACCAAACTGCAACTACTATCATCACTAATGCCATCTGCTGCCCACCACCACTACTAGTATTTTCACAGAAATCACAGGCCATGTATCTGTCCTACATCTCAAGGAAGATGTAGGACAGATACATGGCCAATACAGTCTTCTATATTATGGACAGTCTGGTAGATATAATAGCAGCCAAATGAAGGGAACAAATAGCCTAGGGGTTCATGTTCTCAACATACTTCACGCAGTAGGATGAAGAAAAACTACTATTCTTAGAAAGACTGCTTCTAAAATGAAAGGATTTTCTGAGAATCAACAAACACTCTACAAAAACTTCCTAATTTAAATAAAATTTGACTGTTAAAACTGCTTTGTAAAACTCACCTTCTACTAAAACAGCAGCAAAAACTAGCACTCCTAATTACACTGAGAAGGGTGCAGTCAGAAAATGTAGAAATTGCTTGAAATTCATGTTCTTATTCAAACATGCAAGATGTGCCTTTGAGATTAACTTTGAAAATACCCCAGTAGCTGTAGGTGAAATATGGATAATTAAATATTTGCTAATTTTACTCGTACTGTGATATGCAATTAAGTTTTTATAATAATATGAATAAACATAAGTCTTGGTCCAAGTTGAAGTGGAGTCCATTAGTGATGTAATGAATTATATACTTTCATGACTAGTAGCCTAGTTATGAAGAAATACAAATTAAATTTCCTCTTATTCAGATAAAAAGGAAATTTTAATAAACTTTCATAACATGACAAATAAATGGAAGATTATAGAAATATAAGTTTAATGAATGTCAATGGGAGTGAGGTGACAGAAGCAGAAGAAATAGTTGAATTACTAAGTGATCACTTTGTGAGTTTTTGGCATCTACGTGGAGATAATATTTTTGGCTGATGTAATAGGAATTAACACAAAAATATAAGTAGATGAAGTAGAGATGTTTAGGATATTAAGAAACTTCAATGCAAATACAGTGACAGAACTGCAGGGCTATCTATTTGTAAAAACAAAGTGAACTGAGTAGTTCACTCTGTTTGACTACTTCCGTTTCAGGGAGCCTCCTCTAAAATAGAAGTAGCAAATTGCAGGGCAGTTATTATCTCAGGAAATGGTGGTAAAGATATGGAACAAACTGCTCAAGGACAGAATTCAGGATGGATGTAATATGATATTCTATGAGCAAAAACAAACAGTTTGGTAATTTACTCTCTACATTAAAATGACAGTTCAGTTGGATAAGATAAATGGATATACCATGATAACAAAAGACTCTGCAAAGGCATTCAATAGGATTCTGCAAGGAACCATATTATGGAGCAAATGGTGACATTGATAAGATGGATGCTGATTACATCAAGAGTTGCATGTCAATGTGAATCAAAGAGAATGCTGGTGCCAATGGGGGTACCATTAATTGTATTTCTTTTCATGTGGGCAAAGGGAGTAAGGTTAATGAGGAAATCTGCTGTAGAGTGAACACGACAATATGTGTGTATGTATATATATATATATATATATATATTGATGATCACTTATTAAGGATGGGGTCTCCAGATAGTGAAGAAGCTGGTTGATAATGACCTTCTCCATTACTTACAAGCTTAATGGGGGAATGATAGTTTGATCGCTGAGTTTTATCTCCCTTTTTAGGGACAGGTGTATTAAAGAGTTACTTATATAGGTGATGCAGAATGGGTGTTTTCTGGAGCACAGATTTTTAGAATAAATGGAGGATTACTAATTGGACAAGGAGACTTATTAGTAGAGTTAGCACTCACCACAGCAAACTTACGAAAAATTCTGATTGGAGATCCCAAGGGTTAGTTTGACGTGGGGTAGTCTGACAAAGATTTTATTTTCATTGCATGAAACAGAGACAGCTGCTGATGTCGAAGCAACAAAGGTGATTTATTTGTATAGATTAAATCTCTATGTATAGATTAGAAATGAGTGATGTGCAAAATGCTCCAGTTATTATTCTAATGGCTTGATGGTAAATAGGGTCGAGCCATCAAAGTGTACTCTCCCTGGCAAAACACAGACTTGGGATCCATAATCAAATTTTGACCTTATCAATGCCAGATACAAATGAAGCAAGGAACATCTGTCAGCAATCCAGAAGAAGGAAGACCTTCTGGATCCAGGATTCCTATTGACTATGATGCCAGATGTGTCTTGCTGAAGCACATTTGAAAGCAAAGCAGTTTATTATTGTTGTGGGGTATATTCAAAAAACATCCCAACCTTTCTGGTGGGATGTTTTTTGAATATACCCCAAATGCAAGGGTCATCATCCCCAAAAAATCCTGGTGACCAGGATTTTGTGGGGATGATGACCCTTGCATTTGGGGCACCTGTTCATGGTGGTGGAGGACCTCCCAGTGATTTGCACCCAATGTCCCATCAGAATGAGAGGGAGAGGCAGAAACAATCTATGAATAAAGTTTTGCTCAACACCACCTTGGGAGGAATCAGAAAACTTGACTGTCAATTGAGCAAAAGGCAAACTAATAAGTCTACTATGAATTTGATATATATTTTTTCCCATCTGTACAAGTTATAGTATAATCTGAGTGAAGCTCGAGTTTCTAACTTTAGTGTATGTTTAGATGTATGTTGAATTTTTTCTTTGACTGCTTTAGTGCATTTTTTGGAGAACCAAGTTTTGAAGGGGTGTAGAATAAAAGGCACTCATTCTAGAAAGTTTGATTGGATGAGAACAGTGGAAAAAAATAACCAGAGCATGAAAAAGAGACTGTAATCTCAAAGGTTAGTCCAAATGACATCTTCCACTGTTGTGCCATAGATAACAAGAAAAGATCCATGGTGTTGGAAAAATAACAAGAATTATCTGGTATTCTCCTAGGTTTGCGAATGATTTGTGTTAGATCATTACTGACAGCAAACAATTCAACTTCTCCTACAGCTAGTCATGTGAAGATAGAGAATGGGAGACATGTGAATTATTATTATTATCATAATTATATATCATTATTATTATTATCATAATAATAATAATACCTAAGACATCCAGGGAGTCAAGGACTCATCGAGAGAGGTTATAAATCACCCAAACCAGCTGTCATACCTTTCCTTAAATTCATTCACACTAGATGCACTCACTACCCCTAAAGGCAAACTGTTCCACTCACTCACTGCTCTGTGAGAGGAAAAACCTAGCTCTTACCCCTTTCTTGACTGTGAACAAACATCCATGGATGTCCCTGTGTTCTCCCCCACTTCCATATAACGAAAAACCATATAACAGATGATATCCTATAAATTTTAACACTGGTTTGAACACGGTTTTGTATACAGCTAATTTAGTATTTTGACTAATTTCTCTCTTATTCCATATAAATTTATTCAGTTGACTTCCTACCAAACCATCTTCTTGTACTGCTTTCAATTCTAACTGCTGATTTACAACGCAAATAAAGACTAAGTACCTGCTTGATATAATACCCCATTGACACCACACAACTATAGCATTTTGAATAGCTTTTATCTTGGCGCCTTGTCATATGCCTTTTGCAGGTCTGCAAAATTTAAATACAGATCTTTGTTATATTTCCACGATTTCTCAACTATTTGTTATAAAGTGAAAATCTGATCCTGACAGTCTTTAAATGGCATGAATCCAGCTTGTTCTTCACCAAGCTCCCCTTCCACAATCCTTCTCTAACCATTTCTCAAGTATACTTGCATAAATTTTACCAGGAAGACTCAGTAGGGAAATACCACTGTAATTCTCACATTCAGTTTTATTTCCCTTTATATATATATATATATATATGGGTACTATGAGAACACTACTCTAATCATCTGGAATTCGTCCTAAACTATGCAGTGCAACCACTGCAAGACTTTTATACCTCCATATTTGAGCATTTCTGGTTGAATATCATCTACTCCTGCTGTCTTTCCACATTTCAGGCTTTTTCATTGCTTTTTCTACTTCAAGTATGGATATGTATTACTCACTGCATGCCTGTTGACTTTTACCACTGTGTTGTCGCTGCTTGTTTCATTTAGCAATTTTTCGAAGTAATTACTCCATACTTCAAGGATATCTTTTTCTCCAGTTTTCATGTCACCTTTATCATCTCTAATTCCTTTTACAGCACTCTTTCCTCTATTTCTGAGCAGCTTCTTGAATATTTTGCCACCTTCCTGATATTTGTTTTCTATGTTCTTATCAGTCTTCCCATGACTTTTGTTTAGCTAGTTTTACAGTATTAAGCTTTCTTACATTTGTCTCTGTATTCTCTAAGAGCACAAGCTGACTTATTCACCAGGAACTTTTGATATGCTGTCTTCTTTTTCTTCACTGCCTCTTTAACATGGAGTCCTGATTTTTCTATCCTTGCAGACAACCTCACCACGTGCCTCTCTAGCTGAATCAATCAATCAATGTCTTCTTCAGGGCTTGCCACTGAATCTCAAAGGTTTGGTTTCTGTTCACAAACTCTTTCATTTTTTCTCAAATAATGTTTGTGTATTTTAGTCTACAGTCTCACATCGTAGAGCTGCTCAACTTTTATCCACTTTAAAACTTTCTTATTTATTCTTCTTTTCAATTCAATTTTATCCTGCTCAAGACTAAATGATGATCACTTCCAATTTCAAATCCTCTGTACACTCTAGTGTCCTGCACCAGTGAAAATACATTGCTATCAACAATAACATAGTCAATGAGACCTTTCCTATTTTTTGCCTCTTCTCTCCATGTGAATTTGTGCATGTTTTTATGTTGGAATATTGTGTTAGCTATAGCCAGTCCATGTCCAGAGTAGAAATTCAACAGGTATTTGCCATTATTATTAGCTTTGCTCTTTTCTCCAAATTTTCTCAAAATATTTCTGTATGTCTGCCAATCAGTTCCTACTAGATCTCCAACAAGGACCAGCTTTTCCTTTTTCATTATATCAGTTGCTTTCTTTAAAGCCTCAAAATATTCCTCCACTTCTACCTTAGTAGAACCTTCTGTGAGACTATAGGCACAAATAAGTCTCATTGTCCAGTTTCCTATTCTGATATTTGTCCACATAACTCTACTAATGCCTGCATTCAAGAAGATTGTCTCATATTTAGTGTGTTGAATACTATATTTACTCTTTCTTTTCCTTGATTGTTATTGCCTGAATATAACATTTTGTATTTATTGTTTAGAAAGATCTCACCAGTTTTTGTCTTTTTTGTTTCAGTCACCCCTATAATGTCGATATGGTACTCATTCAATTCTCCTGCTAGTTCTTCCATTTCTTTGCCATTCAAGCTTTTTATATTGGTAGGTTGGGATGTGCTTCAGGATTTGTTCCAGAAGCTGACTTTTTGCTGTTTGTTCTCTGGCAAAAACAATGAGGGGGGGGGGGACCCTTGTTTAACCAGGTGATTCCCCAGCCAGCATGAAATTCTGTAATGTTGTACCATCATTTTATATTGTGGTTCAAGCCAATAAGAATACAATTTGGTCAGCTAAATCCTAAATTTCCAGCCCATCCTCATTTGTTCAGTATCCAGGTAGATACCTAACAGGGTGCAATCACCATGAGGAGGTGAAGATTCCACATTAGGTCAGAAGTCCTGGTCAGTTCTCTGCATTCCTTTAAAGGCTATGTGGAGGTCTCAGTTAAAAGCTTTGATCCTAAATATCCCCATATCCTACATCAAAGACTAATTATCACCTTATTCAGTCTTCTTTGGACCTCCTCTAATATATCCTTGTCACCGTGAAAACCAGGGGACCAAATCTGTGTACAATAATCCATACAAAGCCTGATCAAAGCCTTATACAATGAAACCAGAACCTCTTTATTTCTACAAGGTCCTCCACATCATTGCCATAATCTGATGTGATGTCTTTGCAACTTGTGTAATGTGACCTCTGAACTTCAGATCCTTGTCCACCAACCCAAGGGCTCTTATACGTCAACTTCCTCCAAAATTACTGCCTCTTATGTTTTCTATCCCATTGTCGCCTACCAAATTTCAGAACCTTACACTCTGCAACAATGAACTGACAGTTCCATACTGCTGTCCGCTCATACAATCTATTTAATTCCTCCTGTAAGGTCACAACATCTCCCTGATTCGTCGTCACTCTCCCCAATTTTGCATTTGATCTGAATCCAGCTTGTTCTCCACCAAGCTTCCCTTCACGTTTTTTCTTAGTCATTTCTCAATTATACTTGCATAAATCTTACCAGGAACATTCAGTATGGAAATACCCCTGTAATTCTCATGAATTAGAGGGGTATTTCTATTTCCCTTTTTTTTATAGATGGATACATGACAGCTCTACTTCAATTATCCAGAATTTTGACCCTCTGACCAGTATTCTGAATTATGCAATGTAAAAGTTTTATACATCCATATTTGAACATTTCTGGTTGAATTTCATTCACTTCAGCTGCATTTCCACATTTCAGGTTTTTGATGGCTTTTTTTTACTTCAAGTATAGATATGTATTCCTGACTGCAATCCTGTTGAGTGTTTTCTACCACTGTGCTAACAATGCTTGTTCATTTAGCAACCTTTCAAAGCAGTTACTCCAGACATCTAGAATATCATTATGTTCAATTTTCACATTACATTTATCATCTCTGAATCCTTTTATAGCACCCTTTTCTCTATTTCTAAGCTTTTTCAATTGTCTCCAGAATATTTTATCACCTTCCTGATATTTATTTTCTATGTTCTTACCAAAGTATTCCCCATGACTTTTGTTTAGCTAGTTTTACACAGTGCTTCACTTTCTTATATTTTTCTCTGCATTCTCTAAGAGCACAAGCAGACTTACTTGTCAGCAACTTTTGATATGTTTTCTTCTTTTCCTTAACTGCCTCTTTAACTTCATGAGGTCACCATGGAGTTCTGATATTTTTATCCTTACAGACAACTTTGCATACCTTTCTGGCTGAATCAATCAATGTTTTCTTCACAATATGCCAGTGAATCTGCAAGTTTTGTTTTTTATTTTCATACTCTTTCATTTTTCTCTTAATGATGTTGGTGTATTTGAGTCTCCAGTTCACCAATGAAAGCTGCTCAACTTGATTCGTTTTAATATGAAATTCATTATATGAAAAAAATAAATATATGAAAAAAATAAATAATATGAAATTGTATCCTGCTCAACACTAGTGATCACTTCCTATTTCAAATCCTCTGTATACTCTTGTGTCCTGAACCAGTGGAAAATCACTATAACACTATCAACAAGACTTTTCTTATTTATTGCATCTTCTCTTCTTAGAATTTGTGGAGATTTTTATGTTGGAACATGATGTTAGTAATAACTAGTCATTGTTCCAAACAGAAATCCAGCAGGCACTTAGTTCTGCTCTTTTCTCCAAATTTTCCCAAAACACATCTATATGTCTGATGATCACTACTCTGCTGTTGTGATTTCCAATAAGGAAATCACAACGGCAGAGTAGTGATCATCACACATATAGATTTAATGTCTCAAAAAAAAATTCCTCCATTACTTCCTTAGTAGAATCTTCTGTAGAGCCATTGGGAAAAAAAAAAAAAAAAAAAAAAAAAACCTCATTGTCCAGTTTCCCATTCTGATATTTAGTCACATCACTCTACTTGATTGTCATTCAAGATCATCCTCATATTTAGTGTTGAATACTATAGCTATCCCTTCTTTTCCCTATTGTTATTGCCTGAATATAACATTATGTATTTATTGCTTAGAAAGATCTCACCTTCTTTGTTTCAGCCATGCCTATTATGCCAATCTGGTACTTATCCAGTTTTTCAGCCAGTTAGATTTCTTTTCCAATTATGCTTCTTATGTTGATAGCCCAATCTTAAGCTCTGCTGATGTTGAGGTTGGGATGTGTTTTGGGATTAGTTCCAACAGCTGACTTTGCACTATTCACTCTGGTTCCCTGACAAAAAAAAAAAAAAAAATGGGACCTTGTTTAACCGGATGATGCCTTAGCTGGCAGGAAATCTGTCATCATGTTGTACCATCAGGTCAGAAACTCTGGTTGGTTCTCTGCCAGGGTTTCTAACATTATATATATATATATATATAAATATATATATATATATATATATATATATAAATATATATATATATATTGTAAAATAGAGTTGAATGACTTAAACCAAGAATTAGGCAAAAAAAGAGGATTTAATAATAAAACACGACTAGTTTCGGCTTATAACAGCCTTCATCAGGTGATATTATAAAAGAAAAGAAAAAACACTAAACACTGAAGGTTAAAAAACTATGAACAACATAGAGAGTCTCTATACATAATTAGCATGAAAATGTTGTAGTTGTATTTAAAGCTGTTCTTTCGTTGTTGCATTGTTGGGAGAGTGCGTGCTTGCAGCATCACGTGAACGCCAGTACATGATTACAGCTGAATGACTATCTGGGAGGTTGTAGCTCAAGTTATTATTTAGATGTTCAGGGTTGAGGATGATTTCCTTAGATTCTACGATTTTTCTCTCTAATTCATCATTGCAACGAAAGATGTTAGTAGATCTGTCCCAGCAGGCTGTATGACTTGGGTTTTCATCATTAGGATCAGCCAAGAAAAGGATATGGCTTGATAAGGCACTACTGGCTCGCTGTCTCTTGTAAGCAATGTCCCTCATGTGTTCCTCCATATGTAATTCAATAGATTTGTCCATTTGGCCAAAATAAGGAATATCACAATCACCATATATATATATATATATATATATATATATATGTGTGTGTGTGTGTGTGTGTGTGTGTGTGTGTGTTATGACACTCTTCAAACACTGTGTTTCATCTGGATATTTCAAATATAAAAATACAATATATAAACAGAACTTTGGTCTAGCCATGGTTCCTCTTTCACCAGTTTTAGCAAATATTTATATGAAACATTTGAAAATGAAGCCCTAGAAGAATAGCATCATAAACCAAAATTATGGAAAAGGTATAATGATGATATATTCTTAGTCTGGAACCATGGACTACCTTCACTTCTGATCTTTCATGAATGCTTGAATTATCAACGCCCTAACATTTTTTATTTTTTTTATTATCCCATGGTATTATTACACTAGATTATAGAGGTTAAGTTCATGTATTTTATACAGCACCTTTTCTGGGTTGTTAACACCCTAACATAAAATTCACCTATGAATTTTATGTCAATTTCTATGAATTAGAATCTAATGGTTCACTTCCATTTCTGGACCTTCCACTAACTAAGGAATTGGGTAAATTAAAAGTCTTTATATATCAAAAGCCTACACATCCTGACAGATATCTGCTTGCCTCATTCCATCATTATAGACCTCAAAAATTGGGTATCATTTCCACATCGACTCATCACCGACAAGGACAAACTTGCCAAAGAACTTCAACATTTATGAAACACTTTCCTTCAAAATGGCTAGAGTGAGCACACCATCCACAGAATGCTCAACCAAGACATGAGACCAGAGAAATTTCTAATGAGGAAGCAAAGAGAGGGTTGATCGTGCCCCATATATTAGCTCTGTTTCCATAAAATTAGCAAAAATACTTAAGGAATATAAAATCAAAGTAGTATTTACCTCCCCCCCCTTATCAAGATGAGATCACTACTAAGATCCTTAAAACCTTCACATGGCCCGCTTCAATATCCAAGTGTTTATTGGATATGGTATGATTGCTGGTCATCTTACTATGGACAGGCAGAAAAATCAATGGAACAATACATTGAAGAACACATTCAAGATATTGAATACCACAGAAAAGAAACCTTTCATCACATGCCCTCTCTTCAGCTGACCAACAAGCTGCTTCACAAACAAGACATAAGTTTTATGGGATAAAACAGACCTATGACAATGTTACTATGATACAACAGACAGGAAACTATGGGAATTTTTGGAAATAGCATTACATCCTAAACATTTTGATATTAACTTGTCTGAATACATCCTAGCCGTCATTAATCAAGAACATTCATGTGAATGTGTAAACACACACACAGAACGTTTGGAACAATTAGAAATAATTTTTAAAAAATAACATTAGTCTCTTTTGTATAACTGCACAACAGTTGTCACCTTTGTTAGTGTTACTGTTTTGTCAACTAGTTTGCTTATTTACACCTGAAGAAATCCTGTGCAATCGGAATGAAGTGCCATGTTGCTAAGTAAATAAATGTTATCAACTTATTCTGGTGTTATATATATCATATTTTTTTTACTAGTGATTCTATAATTTGTTGTACTAACTTTTATAGGAGAGGAATATTAGACAAATGTATTGAGCAAAGCAAGAAGCAGAGATGAAACACATGGAAAAAAGATATCCACACAGGGAGTACCTAGACTCCAAACAGGACCTCAACAATGCCTCTGACGCTCTGTCTCAAGGTATTATCTGGCAGAGTAAGAGCAGGATTATTCACTAGCTGCTCGAGAAGTCTTCACAGTCTTCAGGTTTGGTCCTATGTGCTACCTAGTATCTAGCATGTGTAGGGATCCCAGATGTCCTGTAAAATATGGGATCGTCCCGTTTTTGGCTAATGCGTCCTGTTGTCCTGAGAAAACTCTTCAGGACAGCTTTTTGTCCTGTATTATAGAGTTCAAGACTGAATAACAAAATCGATGAGTTACAATTTCTATTCTATTACAAACATCGCTCTCCGTCATTACAGGGAACTGTAGACGCATTGTTATTTTCTCAAGGCAAGTGATGGGAACACTGCAACAATGATAAGTTCGTTAGAACAGTACGCATGTGCATTGACATTTTGGCATGTTCTGTGATATTGGCTCAGTTTTAAATAGCACGGAATGGTCCACGCCATTTTAGAAGCTTGCTCTGAGAGAAACAGGTTGGTACTTGCAGAGTATTAATTACTGTACGGCTGCTGTTAAAATGTATGGTTTTTCAATTCTCCTGTGGCCCTGTTGAACATTGAAAATGCTGAAAAGGAAGTGTGATTATACAGACGCTTTAAAAACTCAATTTCCATTTTTAAAAAATCTACTAAATTGGGCGAGACAGATAAAGTGGAGTGTACAGTTTTGTGGTGGCTTGTTTAGTGTCGAGCATGGTGGAAAGTCTGACATTACCCAACACATTACTATGAAAAGACATAAATCTGCATCTCAAGCTAGTACAAGTGCAAAAATCAGTGACTTTCTTTACCAAGAAAGAAATGGGGGAAGTGGAAAAGAATCTTGCTGCAGAAGAAGCAACTTTCGCATATCACACGTGTTTTCACAACCAGAATTTTCGATCAATGGATTGTACATCTAAAATAATACGCAAGTTATATGATAGAAAATTTACGTGTGGACAAACAAAAACACAAGTGTTAATTGTAAATGTTTGGCACCATTTGATTGCAAATGGTGCCAAAAGCAATTCAAACTGGAAATAGAGAAAGCAAATTATATATCTATCCTGATTGATGCTTCAAGCCATGGTGCTTCAAAATTAGTGCCATTGATAGTTCAATATTTCAGAAAAAGGTTGTTAAAGCCATAATTCTAGAATTTACAGACCTTCCTAGTGAAAGTGCAGAACTTACAGATGACTTGATAAAATCTTGGAAGATTAAAGATAAAGTCATGGCCTTCTCAGCAGACAATACTAATACTAACTTCGGTGGATGTTCGAGAAAGGGAAGAAACAACATGTACCATAAATTGAGAACTAGGTTTGGCCACGGATTGATTGGAGTTGGTTGCTCAGCTCATATTTTAAACAATGCTGTGCAAACTGCAGCTGATAGCCTGTAGACATTGAGGCTGTTATAGCTAAAATATTTCAATGCTTTTATATATACTCCGTAAGAGTCCAGTCCCTAAAAGAATTTTGTGAATTTGTGGAAAATGAGTATAAAACAGTTCTAGGACACTCGAAGACAAGGTGGCTGTTGTTGCATCCAGCTATCAAAAGGTTGAATGAAATGTATGAAGGACTTAAAGCCAATTTTCTTTCAATAGATAAATGTCTGACAATGTTGAAAGACTTTTTCCAGAACCCAGTGTAGAAGCTGTTTTCTACTTTTCTGGAGTTGCAATGTGAAATACTCCATACTACTATCAGGAGCATAGAAGGCGAAACAATATCTTTCGTTGAAGCACAGTCACTGGTTGGAAAATTTGAAATGAGAACAGATGAAAATTTGACAACTACCACCGAAAAGAAGCAACTTCTTGAGTTGCAAGAGGAAGGATTGATTAGAGAAAAGGCATTCCAATCTCATAAAATTGATTTCTACAACACATGTGTGTCATATATAAAAGAATGGTCACAGTATATGCTGAAATTAGACAGTATGTCTTGGGTGAAACTGAGAACAGCATTATGTTTGGAAAATGTTCTTCAAACAGTCCAAACTATTAATCAGACTACTGCCATATCAAACACTGTTAAATCTGATTTGTTTGATGAAGTAATGATAGTGAAAACAGCTCTGAAGTCCAAAGAAGATAGGAAGTGAAGGACATGTTGAAATCCAAACATGTAGATGAAGTCTGGGTGGATCTCTTAAAAAATGTTGAAGGAGAACTATCAAATTTAAAGAAAGTAGTGGAGTTTGTAATGTGTATCCCTGGAACAAATGCGTGTGTTGAAAGATTATTTTCTCGCATGAACACATTGTGGACTGATGAGAAAAACAAATTGTCTATAAAAACTGTAAAATCAATGCTTATTGTAAAATCATTCTTCAGTGAGGATTGTGTAGCTTTTCATGACATTATTCTTAAAAACAAACAATTGTTAAGTGAAATTCATTTTCAAAAAAGTATCGCAAAAGTGAGCAAGACTGATTGATTAATAAGAATATTGTCAGGTGAGAAGAGCATTACTGTATTAACAATCTATTTTGTATCTTTAATAGTAAGTAAAAAACCATTTGAAGGCAACTTAAAGTGGCTTAATGAAAATATGCAATTGGATTTACTATTTGTTTACTTATACTTAGTAAAGTGTGTGCATAGTAAACCTTACCACACACACACACACACTTGGAAAGTTAGAATCATTTTGTAAGGCTGGCATGTGTGATGGATGTGCATACTAAACTTTCACCTTCAGTCATAAGTGTCCCATATTTTTTTCCAATGTATCTGGGATCCCCAAGTATGTGGAAACTGTTATACTGCTGTAAAATAAAGGCAGTTAACTTCTAGATATTTATTTCTACTTCGGAGATACCTGTATTAATTAGTTTGCTGTATTGGTAAAATTTCAAATACTAACTATATCAGCTCTTAATAGTGCCAAAATATTTCTATATTATTCAATAAAACTGAAAAAGATGTGTGCAACATATCAGGTGTGAAACTAAGGTACATATTAGAAAATGATGGCATGTGTTTTTCTCAAGCAGCAATATTCTAGGAATGAAGTGTGGAATAGTTGTAACAATGCACATTTCAAGATTTTTCATCATGATTATTATTTAAGAAAGAGATTAACTGATGTTATTTCAAATATTTCACTCTGTTAAGAATGTAGTTTATAATGTATGATTCACAGTTTCTAAAACGTAATCTAAATTTGTTACTTAAAAGGGAAAAAAACATGTTTCCCATTTGGGAAACATGTTTGGCTTCCCACATGTTTAAAAACATGTGGAAAGCCAAAATATGTATTTTGATTTTTACTATTGTTTTATCATCATCATTATTATTATGTGACACCTCCAAAGAGTCCAAGAATTCAATGTGAGAAGAGACTACGCATACCACCCTCCACCAACCATCTCCACTACTTAATCCTCCATTTACACATCATGCAATTTACCATCCATCAATAATATTTCTGTTTATAAATCATGTGTATTTCCTGGCTGATCTGCCAGTATGAGGAATGAAAAACTGAGTTTCCAGGAGAAAAAAAATCCTGTTACCTCGAAATGAGAGCTAACTCAACTGCAAAAGCCCATATAAAGATTCCACTTATCAACTTATCATGATCCCTCTCATCCCACTGAAGGGTAGAATGTCCCATCATTCTTCCAATTCCAACTGTGCTCTACAAAAGCTGAAGCTGGTTTTTTTTTTTTTTTTTTTTTTTAATGGTCAAAAAAAGGTATGGTAACAATTATGAAACTTATGCGGTTATGCTTATGTTTTGCTAATTTCGCATTTCTTGGAATAACAAGATAATTTTTTTTTATGTTGTGCCCATACATGAGAGGTTGGTTGATCAACCTATAGTACATCAGTACCATATATGGGTAGTGGGTTGGGAAAGGAGGAACTTGTTTACATTTGATATGAAAGACTGTATATTGTATTCCTTGGGAAACATAACAAGGGAAAGATTGTTCCACAATACAGCAGCTGCAGGGATGAAGGAAATAGGAAAAGAAACTTGTTCTGTTTGTTTCGAGGTGCATTGTGAAGGGATGTTGAGCAACAGCTGCACGTATTCCAATGAGCTTAGTACTAAGGGGGGGGGGGATTACTGATTATTTCAGGTGAGCATTTCCCATGGAAATATTTGTAGAATATACATATTGTGAAAACCGAACTTCTGTGTGAAAGTGGAGGGAATGAGTTGGTAAGAAATGGGTCATTAATAAGTCTGATTGCTCTCCTTGTATTGAGGTAAGCATTTTGAGGAAGCGTTTAGTCCCTCCCCCACATATGTGAGAGCAGTATTTAATCGCTGGATGGATTTGTGATTTGTATAATGTTAACAGCTGTTCAGGGGTGAGGTAATGTCTTGAGTGAAAGAGAAATCCTAGTTTTTTTGAAGCTGAGGATGCAATGGTTGTGTTTAGAGCGTATCTTGTCAACCGAAGGATTATAACAGATTTAATATCACTTCTATAAAAAAAAAAATAAATAAATAAAGACATACGTTGCTACTCCAAGTGGCCACTGAAAAAAATGGACGTTGTCCACCAAAGGACTATCATAAACTAGGAATGTAAAGTTCACACGGCCCCCATTAAAGGCCATATATGGAAGGATCCAGTCATTCTGACACTGTTCATTACCCAACAGAAGTAGGGCAACATTTTGCAGCTGTCTGAACTGAGGTAAGTACTCCAACCACATCTTTGCAAAGGCTACCTTTTCTTGACTACGCCCATTAAGAACAAGAATGAGGTTTTCAACATCAGAAGGAGCTTTTGTAGTAATCACCCCAGGTCCAGTACGAAATCTGGAATATGAAATGAAGTAATAAAGAATTATATACAAAAAATTTCATGAATACTTTTGCATCAGCTTTTTCGATAGTATATATCACTAATGACAAATAAAACAATTAGAAAATTGCATGAATGAATAAAATCTGAATGTCTCAAAAATGGGATCATTCTATTTGCATATGTTCTGTTTTATTTTTAATATAATTTAATATTATATATATATATATATAACAGTGGTGTCGTGTGCCCATTTTGATTGGGTGTGCTGTTGTGTGGCTTATGCAGCCTGTGCTACAAAATTCACGTCAATTTGATCGTATGATTGCTTTTTTTTTATCAATGTATGAAAGTTTTAAGAGTGCATAGCACTCATCTTAATTGGTCCAATGTAATTAACTGTAGGATAACTTTGAATACTTTCAATTAATTGTAACCAAATCTGAGTAGAGTGGGAAACAATGTGTTTGTTTTAAGATATGTTAGAAAATAATAATGAAGAAGAATGCTATATTTGGTCGGTATATTTGAATTACTCAAAGGTGTAAATATGTGAGCCATCACGTCATGTGAGAATTGGAAATATAAAAGAAAGAATAAGTGTGAGTAGAAATACTTTCATTGATGGCAAACAAATTATTAAAAATTAACATTTGTGATATGTGTATCCTATAAGTCGCTGGGTAGAGCAAATTGCATGTGATCCTATAAAGTATAGACATGCATAAGTGAATTTATGATGTCTCAATTTAAAAAAATAAATAATGAGAAGAGGGAAAGATATTTGTTTGAAAAGTATAAATAACTAACCAATAATAAACAGTCACTATATACATTGAATAGTTCCATTACAAACTATAGAGAAAGGCTAATCCTGAACTAATATTGTTGATCAGGTGATTCATTTAGACATGGCAGGAATACATATGGGTTGATGGAGCAGCAAATCATCTCATAAAATTTGTTGCATATGTTATGTGGATTTCTCTTGTTTATGTATATTTCGTTTCATTGTCTAAAAATTTTCTTTTGTTTACTGAGACTCAGTATACATTTTACGCAATAATAGGATACACATATCTGATCATTATCAGAATTATCTAGACTTTCAGGAAGCCTACATTCATTAGTTTTTTTGTTGTTGTTTATCAGCAGCTGTTCTGTTTTATCAATAATAGATATCTCACATACGCTAATATTTTGTTGTAGATCAACAACTTCTTATAATACACAAAAATATTCATTTTTATTCAGGAATAGATAAATTTTTACTACATCTGTTGCTTCAGAAAACCAGAATAAAGATGTTCCTATACTGTGAAAAACTTTTCAATCTCAACAGATGCTGTACTGCATGAATAAGAAAAACAAGTAACTTTATCACTAAATTCAGTAAACAAATATTTAACATCTGTGTACTATTTTTAGGAACAATTTGTGTTATTAAAGACAACTTGAACAACATGCTCTCTCATATGAGAAATGCAGCAGGACAGGAGGAACAACATGCTTAACAGAAAAACACTCCGCTCCCACAGACTATGCTGCACGCATGCAAACAGAATAGATTTATTGTAGCAGTGAACAAAGCACAGTAACTAAACACATTTGTCCTAACATCTGGTTTCAAATTTTCAGTTCCAGAAAACATGCAGCAGCTGTTTATAATACAATCATTGAATACAGAAAGTGCTCAATTTATGAAAAGCAAAATGAATATAAAATATATATATATATATATATATATATATAAAATTTGAAATCAGATTGAATTGAATTTCAGATATATGATATCATCGAGACACTTAACAAATATTAATTTTAGAAATAAAATTCCATTGAAAGAGGTGCAACTAACATGCTGTATCACATTATGAGGAGGCAGCATACATACACTAAAGCTAGCATCTGTTAGGGAATAAAGAAATGGCAGACACCCATGTGTGAACGTGACAATATTAGATGTTTCTGTGCACTTCATAAGATTCGAGCAGTGGATGCCACTTTCTGATCTATGCTGTCAAATGCATTCTGAAAGTCAACAAAACAGGTATAAACATTTTTATTTTTAGTAGAGCTTTCTCCACAATTAATCTTAACATTAATATCTGGTGCATAGGTACTTCTGTCTCTTCTAAATCCTGCTTGCTCATCTTCCAGATTTTCTTTCATTAGTTTCCTCATTCTTTCTGTTAATATCATCATAAGTACTTTTACTTATGATATTTATTGCTTCTTTTTTTGTCAATGGATATTGAACTGATCAATATCTTGTGGTGCTTCACTTCCATCCCATGTCACACAACCAGTATAGTTTGTCTATCATAACCCCGCCAACATATTTTAGCATCTCTCCAGTGATCTCACCTTCCCAGGGCTTTTATAATTTTTCAGATGTTTTACTGCCTTTTCAACCTCATCTCCCAGTATATCTGTTTCTCCCTCTGTGCTTGGTGGCAATATTTCCCTCAGTTCATCAACTCATTTCTTTTGAACCTCAGCATCTTCTGGTGTCTTACATAACTCCTCTGAGCAGTATTTTGTCCATCTCTCTCTCTCTCCCCTATTTCTTCTGTGTTTATCAAGATTTCACCAATTTCATCTTTTATGATTATCTGCCTTGGGCTTCGTTTCTTGTTAATGTTTCTGATCATCTTACGTACTTCTCTTGCTCTGTATTCACGATAATATTTATCGATTGCTTCATTTAACAGTTTTTTTTTTTAAGTAATTAATCCAGACATCTAGAACATCCATCAGTTTTCATGTCACCTTCATCATCTTTGATTCCTTTTACAGTACTCTTTCCTCTATTTCTAAACTTTTTTTCAACAGCCTCCAGAACATTTCCCACTTTCCTGATATCATTATCAATTTCCTGATGTGTATCCCCTAATTTTACATGAAACTATTTTCCTGTATTTCCTTCAATTCTAACTGCTAACCGACAACTTAAATATACACTATATACTGCTCTGTATAATGTTCTATTTACCCCATGTATAATTGTAGTGTTTGAAAAGCTTTTCTCCGGGCACCTCGTTGTATACATTTTCCAGATCCTTGTCATATCCAATGATTTCTCAACTATTTGTCTTAAAGTGAAAATCTGATCTTGACAATCTCTATTTGGCCTGAACCCAGCATGTTCTTCTCCAAGTTTCTCTTCTACAATCTTTCTCAATCTCTTTTCAAGTATGCTAGCATAAATCTTACCTGGAACACTTGGTAGAGAAATGCCTCTGTAATTCTCACATTCAATTTTATTCCCTTTTTTATAGATGGGTACTATGAGAACTCTACTCCAATCATCAGGAATTCAACTTTCTGACCAGGCCCTCTGAATTATGCAGTGTAGCCACTGCAAAACTTTTATGCTTCCATTACTTAGACATTTCTGGTCGAATATCTCCAGCTATTTCAAGCTTTGATAGCCTTCCTGATATTTATCTTCTATATTCTTACCAAAGTTTTCTCATGACTTTTGTTTTGTTACCTTTATACATAGCTTTGCACTAAAAAATATAAGAGATTGTATTTTTTTTTATATTTTCTGCTGTATTTCTTTAGGGCATCTGTCAACTTACCTGCCAGGTAGGTAAGTTGACAGAGCTTTCAGTATACTTTCTTCTTTTCCAGGACTGCTTCATCAACTTTTATGTCCACAATGATATCCCAATTTTTTTATCCTTGCAGACAACTTTGCTACATGCCTCCCTAGCTGAATCAATCAATGTTTTCTTTAGAGTTTGCCACTGAGACTCCAAGGTTTTTGTTTCATATTTTCAACCCACTTCATATTTCTTGAACATGTTTCAATAGTTGAGACTAAAGTTCACCTGTAAAAGCTTGTCCACTTTAATCTTTTTTAAAACTCTCTTACATACTGTTCTGTTCAATGTGATATTCATTTTATCCTACTTAAAACTAAATAACGATTACTTCCAATTTCAAATTCTCTGTATACTCTTTAGACTAAACGAATGTGAAGATATCACTGCCAACAATAACACAGTCAATGAAGTTTTTCTTATTTGTTGTGTTTTCTCTCCATGTGAACTTGTGCACACCTTTATGCACAAGTTCATGGTACATGGTGTTAGTAATGACTGGTCCATATCTTGGATTTTTATTCTGCAAAGTACTTACAAGTAGGGATGTGCCGAAGCAAGATTTGGCTGAAGCAATGAATATTCAGTCAAAGCATACTGAATTAAATTTTTTTTGAAAGTTTTTTCAGTTGGTTATATTATAAATTAAAGATGCCAAGAAATTTTATTCTTGGTTTAATCCTTTATCCAAGTGAAATGTTACTTCAAGTGCAAATAAAAATTTGCACATGAAGTAACATCATGAAGGCTACTTGTATATAGAAGCTAATGACTTCACACTAATTGCTTAAGTGTCCCATAATGCAATGCAACGGACATGTCTAATGCAGTGCATTGTGAGAAGGGCCACTATTCAGAACAGTTTCAACCTTTATTGAGGTCTCCTCAGTGGGAGCCAGATCCAGAAGTGATACCAAGGTTGAAGTACAGAATTCATATTTCCATATACAAGCATTCACAAGGTGCCCCACCTTATTATTAAAATACTCTGGATTAGAGAAAGATGTTTGAAAGTTTTTTCACATGGTTATATTATAACCAAGTTATAACCAGGTTATATTATATTATACTCTGGATTATACTTTGAAATTTTGCTTTTCCTAAATATAATAGCTATTACATTTTTAAGTATAGAGCCAAGAAGATTCAATTTGAAATAAGTCAGATATTATACCAGAGGACATTATGGTTTGGATTCATTCATATTTTATAGTATAATAGAGAAAGAAACTGAATGAAAGTAAGAAAATTTTTCTACATTTCTTATTTGCTTGTTTCTGAATTCTGCAATAAAACATAGCTGAAGCTGTAATATTGTCTTTTATAATATCCAAATAAAACAAATATAAACGGGGTACTTAAGGGTCAAATCTATATAACTGAGAGGAGACCTCCACATAGCCTTTAAAGGAATGCGGAGAACCAAACAGGGTGACCTAATGTCCAATCCTCACCTTCTCCTGGTGCACCCTGTTGGGTATCTACGTAGATACTGAACGAATGAGGATAGGCTGCCAATTTCGTATTTAGACGACCAAACAGTATTTTTATTGGCTTAAACCAAAATACAAAATGATGGTAAAACATGACGAAATTTCGTGCCGGATGGGGCATCGCACGGTTAAACAAGGCCACCATTGTTTTCGGCAGGGAACCCAGGAGAACAGTGAAAAGTCAGCTATTGGAATATTTCTGAAAACACACCCCAAATCAACATCACCAGAGTTAAAGATCGGTACTATCAACGTAAGAAGCCTGAATGGAAAAGAAATGGAGCTAGCTGAGGAATTAGATAAGTATCAGATCAACATAATAGGGGTAACTGAAACAAAAAAGACAAAAACTGGTGAGATCTTTCTGAGCAATAAATACAAAATGTTATATTCAGACAATGATAATCAAGGAAAAGAGGAAGTAGCCATAGTATTCAACACTAAATACGAAGCTAATCTTCTTGAATGGCAGGCAGTCTCAAGTAGAGTGATGTGAGCAAATATAAGAATGGGGGAACTGGACAATGAAACTTATTTGTGCCTATGGTCCCACAGAAGGTTCTACTAAGGAAGAAGTGGAGAAATTTTTTGATGCTTCAGAGAAAGCAACTGACACAATGAAAAAGGAAAAGTTGGTCCTTGTTGGGGATCTTAAATAGCAGAGTGGGAAATGATTGTCAGATATACAAAAATATTCTGGGAAAATTTGGAGAAAAGAGCAAAGCTAATAATAATAATAATGGCAAATACCTGTTGGATTTCTGCTCAGGACATGGACTGGTTATTACTAACACAATGTTCCAACATAAAAATGTGCACAAATTCACATGGAGAGAAGAGGCAAGGAATAAGAAAAGTCTCATTGACTATTATTGTTGATATTGATGTTTTCTCCCTGGTGCAGGACACCAGAGTGTACAGAGGATTTGAAATTGGAAGTGATCACTATCTAGTCTTAAGCAGGATAAAATTGAATTTCATATTGAAAATAATAAAAATCAGAACTCCATGGTGGACACAGGAAGTTAAAGAGGAAGTGAAGGAAAAGAAGAAAGCATATCAAAAGTTCTTGGCAAATAAGTCAGCTTGTGCTCTTAGAGAATACAGAGACAAATGTAAGAAAGCTAAACACTGTCTAAAACTAGCTAAACAAAAGTCATGGGAGGACTTTGGCAAGAATATAAAAAATAAATATCAAGAAGTAGGTAAGATATTCTGGAGGTTGTTGAAGAAACTTAGAAATGGAGGAAAGAGTGTTGTAAAAGGAATTAGAAATGATAAAGGTGACATGAAAAAGAGAGAAAAAGATATCCTTGAAATATGGAGTAATTACTTCGAAAAATTGCTAAATGAAACAAGAAGTGATAGCAGAGTGGTAAAAAACACTCAACAGGCATACAGTCAGGAATACATATCCATACTTGAAGTAGAAAAAGCCATCAAAGGCCTGAAATGTGGATAGGCAGCAGGAGTAGATGATATTCGACCAGAAATGCTGAAGTATGGTTGTATAAAAGTCTTACAGTGGCTGCACTGCATAGTTCAGAAAGCCTGGACAGAGGGACGAATTCCTGATAATTGGAGTAGAGCTCTCATAGTACCCATATATAAAAAGGGAAATAAAACTGAATGTGAGAATTACAGAGGCATTTCCCTACTGAGTGTTCCTGGCAAGATTTATGCAAGTGTACTTGAGAAACGGTTGAGAAGAATTTTAGAAGAAAAGCTTGGTGAAGAATAAGCTGGATTCAGGCCAAATAGAGGCTGTCAGGATCAGATCTTCACTTTACCTCAATTAGTTGAGAAAGCATGGGAATATAACAAAGATCTATACTTATGTTTTGTTGATCTGGAAAAGGCATATGACAAGGTGCCAAGAGAGAAGCTATTCAATATGCTCTACAGTTATATGGTGTCAATGGGGCATTATATCAAGCAATACTTAGTCTTTATTTGAGTTGTAAGTCAGCAGTTAGAATTGAAGGAAGTACAAGAAGATGGTTTAATGTTAAATCTGGTGTGAGACAAGGATGTACATTATCCCCTCTGTTATTCATTATCTATATGGATCACATTATGAAGGAAAGTGGTATTAAACATGATAGCAAAATTGGAGGTGTTAATCTCAGCTCTTTGCTTTATGCAGACAATGTTATACTTCTAAATAAATCCACAACAAGTCTGCAAGATTCCCTGCCTAAATTGAATAACTGTTGTAATAGATATGGTATGAAGGTCAGCAATAAAAAGACAAAAACAATGAAAATAGTCAGAATCGTTGAAAATGTCAACTGCATTTTGAATGGAGAACCTGTGGAACAAGTAAAACATATCAGCTACTTAGGCATGATTTTTACTGAAGATGGTAACTTAAATATGGAAATAGACAACAGAATCAACAAAGCTGGTATGGTAGGAAGTCAATTGAATAAATTCATTAAATAAAAGAGAAATTAGTCAGAACACTAAATGAGTTGTATACAAGACAGTGTTCAAACCAGTCTAAACTTATGGATCTGAGAGCTGGGTCAGAAGTAAAACACTTGACCAGAGACTAGAGACTGCAGATATGATAGTCCTGAGAAAGATTAGAGGAGTGAACAGATGGAATCTATGGCAATATCATATTAAAAACGAGGATATCAGGAAAGAACTTGACATTGTCAGCATCCAGGAATGCATTAGCAGAGCTAATCTCAGGTGGTATGGTCACTTAACTAGAATGGGCTAGGAAAGATTAGCAAAACATGTATTCTCTGCAAGGTTGGTAAGAAAATGACCCAGAGGAAGACCAAAATATAGGTGGATTGATACTGTACAAAGTGCCTTAGACAATAGAAATATAAGATCTGATAATGTTGGAGTTTTGGCAAGTAACAGATTGATTTGGAGGAAAATTGCAGATAGGAAGTTAGTAATGATGTAAATTTTTCTTGTAGTACTATCATATCCTATACATCCCCCTTGAGGGCACATGGCAGGAATTTGATGATGAACAAATATAAACTTCTCAGCTCCACAGTTTAATATTTTATTATGCCACCCACCTAGAGATCATTCATGATGAATCTAACTTTCTGACACAGCTCAGTTACAGCACTGAATGAGCTTTTGGCTTCACTTCCACTTATAATTTTTTTTGAAGTCCAGTGTTTCACTCTGGTGAAACCTCCTCAGTGCATTAATAAAAGGTAAATATAGGAGTTATGGATTTAACAATCAAAATGAATTTGCAATGAATTATGATATAGGAAAAATGAATTTTTCAGCATTTTTTTTGAGTAGCATATGCTTTGTTTCTTCATAAATATTTCCAACTTCTGAAAAAAAAAAAAATTTTTCAAGGAATATGCAGTTAGCTAGTGCCAAAAGAAATTTTCTACTTTTTCAGTTCTTCTGTAAGTTTGATTTCCTTTCCATTAATACTCCTTATGTTGATGGTTCCTACCTTCAATTCTTCAGACATTTTGTTGTTTTTCTTCTTCTAGATGTTTGGACTTGTTCTTTTTCTGGATGTTGGGATGAAGTTTGTTCCAGTAGCTGATGTTTCACTATTTGCTCTGGTTCCTGAAAACAGTGGGGGAGGGCTTGTTTAACTGGCCAATACCCCAGCCAACATGAAATTTCACCATTTTGTGCCATCATGTGTATTTTTGGTTTAAGCCGATAGAGATTTGTAGTTTGGTCACCTAAGTTTCAAATTGACAGCCCATTCTCGTTTGTTCAGTACCCAGGAGATACCTACTAATGAAGCACACCACACAAAGGTGATATTAGTTGGTTGGTTGGTTTACAGTTTTATTGGTGCAACAACAGCAAAGGTCATACTGTGCCATAACAAAGGTGACAGTAATGCATAAACAGTCAAAGAAAAATTGTAAACGAAATGCATGTAGAACCAAGTCAAGCAGTGCAGTATATATATATATATATATATATAATTATGGCAAAGATTACCACAGGACATAAATAATCAAACAGAAATTTTAGTCTGCCCACAAGTGTGAAGAACCCTAGCTGGCACAGTGCCAAGAAGAGTCAATTCATGTTAAAGGGGGAGAAAGGAATAAGGCAATGTATGAATTCATCACCAACATGCAAAATCACATGCTTTATATGTAAAATTTTTCCAACTGTTATACAAGCAAAATAGTTACCACTGTAAAAACTAGAATTTTCATAAAAGAAAAACTAATTTTCTGATGTGTAGTAACAAATACCCATCCCACGAAACGCATAGATTACCCTATTATCAGAATGGATTCACCTTCTTCTGCCATATGCAGAAGTGTCGAGGGGTCTCACATCCATGGTTGGACTGTAATAAACAATATGCGTGCACAAAAATTAAGTTTCACAATGCAGTATCTACATATAAATAAAATTATTGCAAAGATTACAGCAATACATAAGGTCAAAAGTTACAGCAGTATATAAATAGTCAAAGAGAAATTATTAAACGATATGCATGCACAAAATTTAAGTTTAGCAATGCAGTATCTACATATAAACAAAATTACAGCAAGGTTTACACAAATGCACAAGGTCAAAAGCTACAGCAGTATATAAATAGTCAAAAATAAACTAAATAGTAAATAATATGTATGTACAAAAATTCAGTTAAGCAATGCAGTATCTACATATAAACAAAATTACAGTCATATGTGTTTGTACAAATTAATTTTTTGCAGAAAGTTAAAAACATCATGCAATCTGTCTGAGTATATATGGCTTGGCTAGATAGGTGAAAATTTCATTCCTCTCTTCTGTAAACTGCTGCCACTCCACCAGAATATGACAAATAGTGAGATGTGTATTGCATTTTTCACACATGGGAGGGTCATTATCCCTCAGTAAATAAGAATGTTTAAGATGACTGTGACCTATGCAGAGCCTAGCAAAAACAACTTCCTCTTTTCTCTTTCTAGGTTGACTAGAATGCCAATGCTTAATTTCAGGCTTAGTGTTCATATAATTTGTTTGTCAGTGCTTCCTGCCATGATGACTGCCATTGAGTAATTAGCTTTGATCTTATAGACTGTCTGCATATGGCACTGTCAACCAGTACATGGAAAAAGTATGAGCTGATCTAGCAACTACAGCTTCAGTCTCATTTCTCTTAATGTGGTTGGGAATCAGGCACAACTGAACATCAAATTAAAAAAAAAAAAAAAAAAAAAAAAAAAAAAAAAAAAAAAAAAATCTTTTTTATTCCCGTATACGGGGAGTAGGCGAGGCCATTTAGCCCTATCTAACTTTTGGAGACTGAGTGGGCAGTTCAATCTCCACTGGTACAATCAGAGATAGATGGCCCAAGGCTATCACTAATTAAGCGGTACACAGTGAAGAGAGACGGCTCAAATGTGCCGCCATCTCGTAGTCCCTAACCCTAACACAATATATTTAATGTCTGAAATAATGTGGGTTCTACGGTCGATTTTCTTGAGTTTACGGGACGAAAAACCAGAGTTTCCGGGAGGAAAAACCTGCTTGCCCATGCCAGAGATCGACTAACTCAGGAGTCGGTCGAAAAAAGGCTTAGAAAAATTTCCTCTAGTCGCCGACTAGACTCGAAACCAAGTCTTCCTTCGTGCGGCCAAGCGCCGTGGTGTGCAAACGCCACATCCACAAATTTAAAGGGATTCATTTTGTACAACAGGTGTAACACCTCATACAGCACTGGATGTGGATTATACAAAGGAGAGTAGATAGCCTATAAAGAACTCAATGAGTCTATATAAATTACACACTTTTGGTAGTGATTTTCTTTTATATGCAAGTGCAAGCTGAAAGGCATGCAACTCTACACTGCAATCATGTGAAAATCTGGTTAGAGAGAGTAATGTCAGCAAACACAGCAGCAGCACAGATATCAGTTCTTGAGCCATCAGTTTGATGAACAAGAAATCAAAGTGGGCTCCCCTGTGCACATTAAACAATTGCAGGTAGACAGATGGAGTATGAGACTTCCGTAACTGACAAAGTGAGAGGTTGCAGGATGGAGTGCAAATCTGAAATGGAGGGATGCTGTTATGTTTAGTGTAGGCAATGTTGTCAACATTCATGCCAACAGTTTGCATAGTCTCTTTAACATGCACAGCAAAAGGACATATGGCAGTCTGATGTGTGTGTGATACTGAGCTTCCCAATGCAGAGAAAAGAAACTAGTAAGATAATCTGGGAGAGATTTTATCATTAGGGAATAATTAAGAGACAACTGTTTCTGTCTAGCTTTTTATAAAGCATCAAAAAATTCCTCCACTTCTACCTTAGTAGAACCTTCTGTGTGCCTATGGTCCCACAGAAGGTTCTACTAAGGTAGAAGTGGAGGAATTTTTTGATGCTTTAGAAAAAGCAACTGACACAATGAAAAATGAAAAGTTGGTCCTTGTTGGGGATCTAAATAGCAGAGTAGGAAATGATTGTGAGACATACAAAAATATTTTGAGAAAATTTGGAGAAAAGAGCAAAGCTAATAATAATGGCAAATATCTGTTGGATTTCTGCTGAGGACATGGACTGGTTATTACTAACACCATGTTCCAACATAAAAATGTGCACAAATTCACATGGAGAGAAGAGGCTAGGAATAAGAAAAGTCTCATTGACTATGTTATTGTTGATAGTGATGTTTTCTCCCTGGTGCAGGACACCAGAGTGTACAGAGGATTTGAAATTGGAAGTGATCACTATTTAGTCTTGAGCAGGATAAAATTGAATTTCATATTGAAAAGAATAACATGTAAGAAAGTTTTAAAGTGAATAAAAGTTGAGCAGCTCTCAGATGTGAGCTGTAGACTAAAATACACAAACATTATTGAAGGAAAAATGAAAGAGTTTGAGAACAGGAATCAAACCTTGGAGATTCATTGGCAAACTCTGAAGAAAACATTGATTCATTCTGCCAGAGAGGCATGTGGTGAGGTTGTTTGTAAGGATAAAAAAATCAGAACTCCCTGGTGGACACAGGAGGTTAAAGAGGCAGTGAAGGAAAAGAAGAAAGCATCCCAAAAGTTCCTGTCAAATAAGTCAGCTTGTGCTCTTAGAGAATATAGAGACAAATGCAAGAATGCTAAACACTGTGTAAAACTAGCTAAACAAAAGTCATGGGAGGACTTTGGCAAGAATATAGAAAATAAATATCAAGAAGGTGGCAAAATATTCTGGAGGTTGTTGAAGAAGCTTAAGAATGGAGGAAAGAGTGCTATAAAAGGAATTAGAGATGATAAAGGTGACATGAAAAGGGAGAGAAAAAGATATCCTTTAAGTATGGAGTAATTACTTTGAAAAACTGCTAAATGAAACAAGCAGTGATGACAGCACAGTGGTAAAAAACACTGACCAGGCATGCAGTCAGGAATACATATCCATACTTGAAGTAGAAAAAGCCATCAAAGGCTTGAAATGTGGAAAGGCAGCAGGAGTAGATGATATTCGACCAGAAATGCTGAAGTATGGTGGTATAAGAGTCTTACAGTGGCTGCACTGCATAGTTCAGAAAGTCTGGACAGAGGGACGAATTCCCGATGATTGGAGTAGAGCTCTCATAGTACCCATATATAAAAAGGGAAATAAAACTGCATGTGAGAATTACAGAGGTATTTCCCTACTGAGTGTTCCTGGCAAGATCTATGCAAGTAAACTTGAGAAACGGTTGAGAAGAATTGTGGAAGAAAAGCTTGGTGAAGAACAAGCTGGATTCAAGCCAAATAGAGGCTGTCAGGATCAGATCTTCACTTTACGACAAATAGTCGAGAAAGCATGGGAATATAACAAAGATCTGTATTTAAGTTTTGTCGATCTGGAAAAGGCATATGACAAGGTGCCAAGAGAGAAGCTATTCAATACGCTGCAGTTATATGGTGTCAATGGGACATTATATCAAGCAATACTTAGTCTTTATTTGAGTTGTAAGTCAGCAGTTAGAATTGAAGGAAGTACAGGAAGATGGTTTAATGTTAAATCTGGTGTGAGACAAGGATGTACATTATCCCCTCTGTTATTCATTATCTATATGGATCGCATTATGAAGGAAAGTGGTATTAAACATGATATCGAAATTGGAGATGTTAATGTCAGCTCTTTGCTTTATGCGGATGATGTTATACTTCTAAATAAATCCGCTACAAGTCTGCAAGATTCTCTGACTAAATTGAATAGCTCTTGTAATAGATATGGTATGAAGGTCAGCAATAAAAAGACAAAGACAATGAAAATAGGCAGAATCATTGAAAATGTCAACTGTGTTGTGAATGGAGAACCTGTGGAACAAGTAAAACATTTCAGCTATTTAGGCATGATTTTTACTGAAGATGGTAAATTAAATATAAAACTAGACAACAGAATGAGCAAAGCTGGTATGGTGGGAAGTCAATTGAATAAATTCATATGGAATAAGAGAGAAATTAGTCGCAACACTAAATTAGCTGTATACAAGACAGTGTTCAAACAGTTTTAACTTATGGATCTGAGAGCTGGGTCAGAAGTAAAACACTTGACCAAAGACTAGAGACTTCAGATATGAGAGTCCTGAGAAAGATTATAGGCGTGAACAGGTGGCATCAATGGCAGTATCATATTAAAAACGAGGATATTAGGAAAGAACTTGACATTGTCAGCATCCAGGAATGCGTTAGCAGAGCTAATCTCAGGTGGTATGGTCACTTTAACAGAATGGGCGAGGAAAGATTAGCAAAACAAGTGTTCTCTGCCAGGTTGGAAGGAAAACGACCGAGAGGAAGACCAAGATATAGGTGGATTGATACGGTACAAAGTGCTTTAGACGATAGAAATATAAGAGCTGATGATATTGGAGTGTTGACAAGTAACAGACTGATTTGGAGGAAAATTGTAGATAGGAAATTAATAATGATGTAATTTTTTTCATGTAGTACTATCATATCCTGTACACCCCTTGCGGGTACATGGCAGGAATTTGATGATGATGATGATGTTTCTGTCTAAGTGATAAGGATGGTTCATTTGCTTGAACATAAAGACTTTGAGTGGGTGAGTGATGCCATCAGGCTTTACTTCACTAGAATGAGACAATAAAATAGCTCTTTTTAATTCCTCCTTAACAAATGGCAAATCCACTGGTAGAAAAATTTAGCCTTTGTTTCTCTCATTGCTCTTTCAGTATTAAAAATTCAGTAGGATTTGTAGCTGTTGCTGAGACTGTGGCAACATTTTTTCCTAGAGTATCTGCAATAGCTTTGGGATCAGCAATAACAGTTTCATTATGGTCTAAGATAGACAAATGGTGTTTCTATATCTACCTTTCATTTTCTGGCTTTCATCCCATACAATTTTAGCACCGATCATTTGATTAACTGATGAGGTAAATTGGATCCATGATTGTTTTTGACTCTGACATCTCACATAATGTGCTCTGGCTAAAGCACACTTAAAAACTATTAAGTTTGATGTGGTGGAGTATCTACAAAATATATCCCATGCACTGTGCTGATTGTTTTTTAGCTGCCTGGCATTCTGGTTCCTCCAAGGCTTTGAATAGAGTGGAAATTGAGATGATGTTCTCGGGATAGAGGCTGTTTTTCCTTTAATACACTCTGTTATATACTTTACTGCTTCATTGATAGGTGTTTGACTAACAGTATTAGCATTAAATTTTGCAAGATAAGAAAAAGTGTCCCTGTCTGGTCAATTTTCCATATAGGCATGTGTAGGTGAACATGATTCCTGTGAAGACATTGTGCAAAGAAAAGTGAGGACATAATGCAGGAAAGTGATTGCTTCCATATATGTTCTCTTCAACCTCCCACATGAGCAGTGGAAGCTTGGAAGGGCAGCAGATCGTGATATCATCAATATTCTGGTCGATATTCATCAAGTGGTTACACTTGATATCTCCAAAGCTTTTGAACGGGTCTGGCACAAAGGCTTACTAAGAAAACTTCCATCACTTGGACCGTCTCAGGACTTCTGCAGTTGGATTGCCAGCTTTCTGTCTGGATGCACACTGTGTGATGGTAGACAGTTCCCTATCCTCTCACTATCCAACTAATGCTTGGGTTACACAAGGTTCTGTTCTCTCACAACCCTCTTCCTTCTGTATAACAATGACCTACAATCCAATACACAGTTTTGCAGATGACAGCACTTTGCACTCCTCCCTTTCATTTGACAAACCTTACTCTATCGCTCACTTCACTTTACCTACAGAACATCAACCACCACAGCCCTCAATTCTGACCTCCAAGTCATCCTTCAATGGGGCTCAGATAACCTCGTCAACTTCAATGCTAGTAAAACCCAGTTTTGTCTCTTATTTCTCACAAAAAAAAAAAAGAACCATTTTCCCCCAGTATTATTTTTGATTACACTCAAATTTCAAGACAAGATGAGATTTCTCTTCTTAGACCCTGACATCAGGCCTCTACTGGCACAAACACATCACAACCATTGCATCCTCAGCTTCCAAAAAACTAGGATTTCTCTTTCACTGAAGATGTTACTTAACCTCTAAACAGCTATTAACCTTATACAAATCACAAATCCACCCAGCAATCGAATACTGCTCTCACATTTGGAGTGGGGCTGCTAAAAGCTCCCTCAAAATGCTTGGCTCAATACAGAGGAGAGCAATTAGGTTGATTAAATGACCTACCTCTTACCAACTCACTCTCGTCACTTTCACAGACGTTTGGTCTGTGCAATTTGTGTATTCTATAAATATTTCCATGGCAAATGCTCATCTGAAATAGAATCAATAATTCTCCCCACTCAGTACTAAGCCCAATGGAACATGGGCTTAGTATTGAGTGATTTAAAAGTTTGCCCAACATCCTTTTACAATATACCTTGAAACCCACAGAACAAGTTTCTTTTCCTCCTCCTTCATCCCTGCTACTGTTGTACTGTGGTACAGTCTTCCTGTACCACAGTACAACATGACTTATTTCCCAAGGAATACAAAATGCAAAGTTTTAAATCAAATGTAAACAAGTTTCTCCTTTCCCAACCCCACTACCCATATATGGTACTACATACTACAGGTTGGCCAACCAACCTCTCATGAATGAGCCCAACATTAAAAAAATAAAATAAAATAAAAAATAAATAAAAAAATTAAATAAATAAATAAATAAAAATCCATTGTAAAAATTTTGTTATTGTTTTGGCTTTATAGACCTTGTCTGGTTTTCAGGAGATTGCAGGCTTACTTGTCAGGTTTATATTTATCAATTGTTTTTGGGAAGTATATGGATGACCAGCATCTATCTCTTCCTCTGGTAAAATATTCAATATGCCTGATGTGTTAGGGTCAGTTTATGTTTAATTTACTTTCAGTGGATACTGAAGCATCCCAAAACGTTTGAGGATGAAGAATTCATGGGGCTCTGACACCAAACCAGAAACTCCTTGAGTTTCTGGTTTGGTGTCAGAGCCACCTACCAGAGCCATACATAGATGCCCAATGACTGGCAAGCAAAGGCTACGTTCAGGAGTGAAACGACAGAGCTACCCTGAACTCTATACCAGAACTACAGCAAGCCTTGGATTCCCGACCACAGACCACGAGGTGAGAGACTTACTGTAACACCATTGACTTTTGCAAGCAAGTCCAACCCTCTTGTCGTAGCAGAGGCCAACATAATGCAAGACTACCAGAATACCCTTTCCAGATGTCTGTTGGTCATGCTGCAATGCAAACACAGTGGCAGGGCATTGGATCCCAGTGATGGTAGTTTGGAAAGGGGAGCAAAGAATATGGGAAAAAAAGTAAAGAAAAAGAGGAAGAATGAAAACGGCCAGTACCATCACTGGGAGAGACCCTCCACCATGAAGAGGAAGAAAGATGAAGTTTGGATATTAGATAAGAATGCCTAGTTGGTTCTCTGCATTCTTTAAATTTTTCGATATACAAGTAGCAAAAAATGTGTATCACCTTGTTATTAAAATACTCAGGATTGGAGATAGTTATAGAGAATTTTTTTAACTTGGTTACAAAACTAAGTGACCTACGTAACCAAGTGAAAAAACTTTCCAGTAATGATTAAGCCTCAATATTCCATTAAGCTGTTCAGGATGACAATACTTTATTATATTGTTATTTTCATTTAATAAACCTAATATTTTTGCTTATTACTGAGCATGTTAAAAAAGAAAATGATACTTACTTAAATTTAATGTTATCAATTTTTCTGAAGCCATAGCTCCACACTCCCTCCATCTTTTTCTCCAATTTCCCATTGAAAATTTGTTCCCACAAGTACAAACCTAAGAAAACATAAATTTCATTTTTAAAATTTAATAATAATAAAAAAAAAACAGTTTGCATAAATCTGTACAAGTGCATTGAGAATGCTGCATAAAAGTTATTACCTGCAACTTGTTCAATTTTTAGTGTATTAAAAATAATAAACTGTGATGTTCCTACAATATATAAGGTGTGGCTATTAAATAACAAGACTGGTTACAAAAACGTGGTTTATTATTACAATTGTACAACTTAATTGCTATTCCTTCAACATACTCCTCTCTATTTATACACCATTGCATACAAATTTTCCATCGTTGGAAGCAGTGTTGCAAGTCATCAGGTTATCTGCTTCAGTAGTGCTGCTGTTTTCTCCTTTACCTCATCCACTGACTGAAAATGGGTGACCTTCAATGCAGATTTCAATTTTGGAAAAAAGTAAAAGTCGCATGGAGCTAAGTCTGGTGAGTAAGGTGGATGGTCCAACACTGGGATCTTCTTATCATCCAGATACTGCTTTACAGACAGTGAACTGTGGGCTGGAGCATTGTCCTGATGGAGAATCCAAGCATTGTTCTTCCACAGATCAGGTCTCTTCTTCCTCACTTGTTTCTCAGCTTGGTCAGAACCTCAAGGTAATAATGTTGGTTAAATGTCTGATCCTCTGGTACCCATTCAATCATTACCATGCCACTGATATATATATATATATATATATATACATATATATACACACACACACACACACACACACACACACACACAGGTAGGCCTCAACTTACGACGATTCGGACTTATGAGAGCCAAAATTATTATTAAAAATTCTCTAATTTAACTTTGCCGCCAGCATATACATACATATATCACATTACTTTTGATATACGCTTTGCAGCGTTGCCATTAGTCGACAAGCAAAGCCTATCACCAATACGTAATAGCCACTGCTGTGATTCACCCAGTTATAATATATATATATATATATATATATATATATATATATATATATTAAAAAAAAAAAAAAGAAAAAAGATCAGCATTGCCTTCAGTTTCGACTTGCTCATTCTTGCTCTTTTCATTCTTAGTAATGTGGGAATTTTCCGGTGCATTTATTGTCTCTTTGTTTCTGGCTCATATGGGAAAATCCACATTTGATCATATGTGATGATCTTCTCCTGCAAATCTGGCTCCACTGTCAGCCATTCCATGATGTCAGTGCAAATTTGTTTCCGGACATCATTCTGCTCCTGATACAAGATTTTGGGAACCATTTTGGTGCAGGCTTTCTTCATTTTCAATTGCTCATGCAAAATTTTTGCCATACAGTCTCCTTATCAATACACACCATTTCTGCTATCACCTGAATGATTAATTGGCAATCGTTGTGGACAATTTCATTAATTTTCGCAACGTTCTGTTCGGTTCCTGCCGTAACAGGGCAACCCGGCTGTTCGTCATCTTCAATCTCAACCTTCAATAAAGCGCTTGTGCCATTCAAACATTTCATCATGTACACTTCCTGCAACAGTTTCAAACACTTGGTTGGCGATTTCTTTAATTTCACAAGGAATTTGAGATTAAAGCGCTACTCGAGTTTAATGTTAGACATCATTCCGGCAAAGTGACTTCACACGTGTTTCTTTTATAACTGCCTACAGACTAACTATGAGCAACAGCGAAACAATGCTTATCTCAACTGCTTCTAGAACCTTCAAGGTCATTCATGGCACAAGCGCATACTACTGCTACGAGTACACGATTCACAATGCACTTTGTCTTGTTATTTAATAGCCACACCTCGTACTTCACAATAAAAAAAATCAATTATCTGTCCATCCTGGATATTATTATTATTACCATTTGACCTCCATGAAGTCAGATCATAATTGTGGGAGGTACATATTATTGCACACAATGCTCATCCAGCTGTGCTATAAACTTATTCAATGTGTCTACACCCACAACACATTTAGGCAATACATTCCACTCACCAACCACTCTGCATGCATATATATTATTTCTAAAAACAGATAAAATTCTAAATGACCACTGCAGTCCTCCCATCCCCAATGCACAAGACTGAAGCAAAACTGTCACAATCCCATATATCTGTGGCACATCCAAAAAAAAAGATAGCCAGAATACCTTATAAATATGAGCTCCAAGTAGTTAAAAGAATTATAAAAATGGAGGAAAATTCAAGTAAAAAACTTTACTAACACCTAAGTACCATAAGCATTGTGCAATATCAGAGTCATCATCATCAAATTCGTGCCATGTACCCTCAATACTACATAAAATAATTACATCATTACTAACTTCCTATCTACAATTTTCCTCCAAATCAGTCTATTACTTGTCAAGACTCCAACATTATCAGATCTTATATTTCTATCGTCTAAGGCACTTTGTACCGTATCAAACCACCTATATCTTGGTCTTCCTCTGGGTGGTTTTCCTGCCAACCTGGCAAAGAACACTTGTTTTGCTAATCTTTCCTCTCCCATTCTATTTAAGTGACCATACCACCTGAGATTAGCTCTGCTAATGCATTCCTGGATGCTGACAATGCCAAGTTCTTTCCTAATATCCTCATTTTTAATATGATATTGCCATTGATGCCATCTGTTCACGCCTCTAATCTTTCTCAGGACTCTCATATCTGCAGTCGCTGGTCTTTGGTCAAGTGTTTTACTTCTGACCCAGCTCTCAGATCCATAAGTTAAAACTGGTTTGAACACCGTCTTCTATACAGCTAATTTAGTGTTCTGACTAATTTCTCTCTAATTCCATATGAATTTATTCAATTGACTTCCCACCATACCAGCTTTGCTGATTCTGTTGTCTATTTCTATATTTAATTTACCATCTTCACTAAAAATCGTGCCTAAGTAGCTGAAATGTTTTACTTGTTCCACAGGTTCTCCATTCACAACACAGTTGACATTTTCAATGATTCTGCCTATTTTCATTGTCTTTGTCTTTTTATTGCTGACCTTCATACCATATCTATTACAACAGTTATTCAATTTAGTCAGAGAATCTTGCAGACTTGTAACGGATTTATTTAGAAGTATAACATCATCTGCATAAAGCAAAGAGCTGATATTAATCTCCAATTTTGATATCATATGTTTAATACCACTTTCCTTCATAATGTGATCCACATAGATAATGAATAACAGAGGGGATAATGTACATCCTTGTCTCACACCAGATTTAACATTAAATCATCTTCCTGTACTTCCTTCAATTCTAACTGCTGACTTACAACTCAAATAAAGACTAAGTACTGCTTGATATAATGCTCCATTGACACCATATAACTGCAGCGTATTGAATAGCTTCTCTCTTGGCACCTTGTCATATGCCTTTTCCAAATCGACAAAACTCAAATACAGATCTTTGTTATATTCCCATGATTTCTCCACTATTTGTCGTAAAGTGAAGATCTGATCCTGACAGCCTCTATTTGGCTTGAATCCAGCTTATTCTTCATCCAGCTTTTCTTCCACAATTCTTCTCAACAGTTTCTCAAGTATACTTGCATAGATCTTGCCAGGAACACTCAGTAGGGAAATACCTCTGTAATTCTCACATTCAGCTTTATTTCCCTTTTTATATATGGGCACTATGATAGCTCTACTCCAATCATCGGGAATTCGTCCCTCTGTCCAGGCTTTCTGAACAATGCAGTGCAGCCACTGTAAGACTTTTATACCACCATACTTCAGCATTTCTGGTCGAATATCATCTACTCCTGCTACCTTTCCACATTTCAAGCCTTGGATGGCTTTTTCTACCTCAAGTATGGATATGTATTCCTGACTGCATGCCTGGTCAGTGTTTTTTACCACTGTGCTGTCATCACTGATTGTTTCATTTAGCAGTTTTTCAAAGTAATTACTTCATACTTCAAGGATATCTTTTTCCCCTGTTTTCATGTCACCTTTATCATCTCTAACTCCTTGTACAGCACTTTTTTCTCCATTCATAAGTTTCTTCAACAGCCTCCAGAATATTTTGCCACCTTCTTGATATTTATTTTCTGTATTCTTCCCAAAGTCCTCCCATGACTTTTGTTTAGCTAGTTTTACACAGTTTTCACTTTCTTACATTTGTCTCTGTATTCTCTATTTGCTTATTTGCCAGGAACTTTTGATATGCTTTCTTCTTTTCCTTCACTGCCTCTTTAACTTCTTGTGTCCACCAGGGAGTTCTGATTTTTTTATCCTTGCAGACAACCTCACCACATGCCTCTCTGGCAGAATCAATCAATGTTTTCTTCAGAGTTTGCCACTGAATCTCCAAGGTTTAATTCCTGTTCTCAAAATCTTTCATTTTTTTTTTTTAATAATCTTTCTGTATTTTAGCCTACAGTTCACATCTGAGAGTTGCTCAACTTTTATTCGCTTTAAAACTTTCTTACATGTTATTCTTTTCAATATGAAATTCAATTTTATCCTGCTCAAAACTAAACAGTGATCACTTCCAATTTCAAATCCTCTGTACACTCTTGTATCCTGCACCAGGGAGAAAACATCACTATCAACAATAACATAGTCGATGAGAATTTTCTTATTCCTTGCCTGTTCTCTCCATGTGAATTTGTGCACATTTTTATGTTGGAACATGGTGTTAGTAATAACCAGTCCATGTCCTGAGCAGAAATCCAACAGATATTTGCCATTATTATTAGCTTTGCTCTTCTCTCCAAATTTTCCCAAAATATTTTTGTATGTCTCACAATCATTTCCTACTCTGCTATTTAAGATCCCCAACAAGGACCAACTTTTCCTTTTTCATTGTGTCAGTTGCTTTTTCTAAAGCCTCAAAAAATTCCTCCACTTCTACCTTAGTAGAACCTTCTGTGGGACCATAGGCACAAATAAGTCTCATTGTCCAGTTCCCCATTCTCATATTTGCCCACATTACTCTACTTGAGACTGACTGCCATTCAAGAAGATTAGCCTCGTATTTTGTGTTGAATACTATGGCTACTCCTTCTTTTCCTTGATTGTCATTGCCTGAATATAACATTTTGTATTTATTGCTCAGAAAGATCTCACCAGTTTTGGTCTTTTTTGTTTCAGTAAACCCTATTATGTCAATCTGGTACTTATCTAATTCCTCAGCTAGCTCCATTTCTTTGCCATTCAGGCTTCTTACGTTGATAGTACCGATCTTTAACGTTGGTGATGTTGATTTGGGGTTTGTTTTCAGATTTGTTCCAATAGCTGACTTTTCGCTGTTCGCCCTGGTTCCCTGGTGAAAACAACGGGGGCCTTGTTTAACCGGGCGACGCCCCACCCGGATGAAATTTTGTCATGTTGTACCATCATTTTTTATTTTGGTTTAACCAATACGAATACAATTTGGTCGGCTAAATCCCAAATTGCCAGCCCATCCTCGTTCGTTCAGTATCAAAGTAGATACCCAACAGGGTGCACCACGAGAAGGTGAGGATTGGACGTTAGGTCAGAAGCCCTGGTCAGTTCTCTGCATTCCTTTAAAGGCTATGTGGAGGTCTCCTCTCAGTTATACAGCTTTGGCCCTTAAGCACCCCCAATATCCCCAATATCAGAGTATGGTAATTAAACAATAACAGACAATTCTAAAAATGCCACCTGAGCAGCTAATGTAATATAACTAAATAAGGTCAGTAATTTCCTAACTTATTAAATAAAAAAAAATTATATAAATATATACATAAACAAAATAAAGTTAGGAAAGATTAGTTGATTTAAAAAGTTCTATCTCCCACAAATGGGATAGAAGAATTAAACATATCTGATTGTCCAATCAGATCTGTTTATTTTAGGGGAATGAAGCAAATCACACATTTCTTCAAATTGAAATTTGAAGGATATAGATGTATAAAAATATCATGTACATATCTATATACATCAGTACAGATATGTGGATGATATTTTTTCAATTTGGAATGGCTCTTCCTCTGAGTTACAGCAGTTTCTTTCAAAATTAAATGCACATCATTACAGGTTCCAATTCATCTTAGCTTAGAAGAAGAAGAGAATAACTAATTAGCTTTGGAGATTTAATTCTTCATCAACAAGATGGTAGCCTACATTTTTTAGTTGTTTAGAAGACTGATACAGGCTGTTATATTCGTGCTGAATTTCATCACATCCTAGTTAAAGGCTGGAACTATTAAGACCACCATGCTCTTCAAACAAACTTTTACAGGGTTTCTTTCCTCAAAAAAGCCTTTAACAGTTATGGTATCTCTATCTCTTCCAATACAGAAGAAATAATTGGAATTCCTATTCCTTACATGCTTGGCATTACTGAACACACACCAAAAGTTTAAAAATCACTGAATATTTTTGTTGCTATTCATCCCATCAGAAAAATCTTTTTTCTCGCTTCTCTAAGGACAAGCTTCCACCTCTAAGTTAGATGGATGAGTAATATTAAGCATGAAGAAAGAGAAGAAAATGCTATTGAGGTATAAAGAGAAAGGTGACCAGCAAACTCATGCAATCCAAGGCTAGGCAAGAAAGGTGACCAGCATGCCAAGAAAGGCAAAATAAGATTATGAGATTATGATATTTGTAGAATCTAGTTGAGCAGGCCAAAGAGTTCTTTCATTATATGGCAAGTAAGAGGAAGAATGACTAGAAGATTAACCTTAATGAGTGACGAGGGTCACAAGGTGATAGAAATAGATAAAATGTCGAGTTACTGAGTGACCACTTTGCAAGCGTATAATCCAAGTGAGATTACTGCTTTAATATATGTGGAAGACTAATGCAGGAACAGAGATAGATGAATTGGAGGTTCTTAGGATATTGCAGAATCTCAATGTAAATGCAACTCTAGCTCACCTCCACATGGTACATCCTGGGTAATGCTAAAGAGCAAGAATGACTTGGCCATCCAGACTACCTTGGGATCTCCTGGAATAGTGTATATGCATATGCAAACAGTTTATCAGGTTACAATGACAGAAACTAGGACTCATCCTGTCAATCAGAAGTGCCCCAAGACTCGGTCCCTTGGACAACTGCTCAGAGTCTGCCAGCTGAATATAGAAAGTATCAGTAGGGCTAAGAGTGAATGTCTTACTAGACTTCCTCATGACAACAGAATTGACATTGCATCATACAAGAAATCCATGCAAGCAACGAGTCACAACGAGAAAGAGGCTCTATTCCAGGTTTCAATCTTACAGGAGCAACACACCATCAGATACATGGGATAGCCATCTATGCCCAAAATTCACTTACTAAGGTCCATTTCATTTCTGCTAGCGATGTTTCAAACATATCTACCATTATTATAGAAGTTAACGACCTAAAAATAATTAATGTCTACAAGCCACCACCTACAAGCTGGACTGATGAAGTTTTGCCAGCTTTAATGCATTCTGCTGTTTATATTGGAGACTTTAATAGTCATCATATTCAATGGGGTTATAGAGAAACTGATGCAAATAGTGCCAAGCTATCCGAGTGGGCAGAGGCAAACAACATACAGCGGATTTTCGATCCCAAGGATAACTGCACTTGGATATTCTACGGCTAGATGAAATAGTGGCACCAATCCTGACTTGTGTTTTGTAACAACCAATCAAAGGCCCTCCCAGTGCCAACCATCCATCATGTTATAGGAATATTCCCACACAGTTAACACTGCCCTGTCTTTATTGAGGTGAGCCCTCAAATCCCAATTACTGAAACCACATCAATGCCATGTTGGAATTTTTCCAAGGCAAACTGGAACAGGTTTTCATCAAATCTAGATAAAAAGGTGCAATGGATTCCACCACAACCTTATAACTACTGAAGATTTGTGAAAATAGTAATTTCTACAGCCAAAAAACAAATCTGGGGTGCTTAAGAGTCAAAGCTATATAACTGAGAAGAGACCTCCACATAGCCTTTAAATGAATGCGGAGAACCGACCAGGGCTTCTGAACCTTCTCGTGGTGCACCCTGTTGGGTATCTACCTGGATATTGAACGAACGAGGAAGGGCTGCCAATTTCGGATTTAGCCAACCAAAGTGTATTCTTATTGGCTTAAACCAAAATACAAAATGATGGTAAAACATGACGAAATTTCATGGGGGCTTGGGCGTCGCCAGGTTAAATAAGGCCACCATTATTTTTGCCAGAGGAACCAGGGCGAACAACAAAAAGTCAGCTACTGGAACAAATCTGAAAACACATCCCAACTCAACATCACCAGAGTTAAAGATCGGTACTATCAACATAAGAAGCCTGAATGGCAAAGTAATGGAGCTAGCTGAGGAATTAGATAAGTACCAGATCGACATAATTGGGGTGACTGAAACAAAAAAAGACAAAAATTGGTGAGATCTTTCTGAGCAATAAATACAAAATGTTATATTTAGGCAATGACAATCAAGGAAAAGAAGGAGTAGCCATAGTATTCAACACTACATATGAGGCTAATCTTCTTGAATGGCAGGCAGTCTCAAGTAGAGTAATGTGGGCAAATATGAGAATGGGGAACTGGACAATGAGACTTATTTGTGCCTATGGTCCCACAGAAAATTCTACAAAGGTAGAAGTGGAGGATTTTTTTTTTTTTTTTTTTGATGATGTTTTAGAAAAAGCAACTGACAAATGAAAAAGAAAAAGTTGGTCCTTGTTGGGGATCTAAATAGCAGAGTAGGAAATGATTGTCAGACATATAAAAATATTTTGGGAAAATTTGGAGAAAACAGCAAAGCTAATAATAATAATAATGGCAAATACCTGTTGGATTTCTGCTCAGGATATGGACTGGTTATTACTAACACCATGTTCCAACATAAAAATGTGCACAAATTCATATGGAGAGAAGAAGCAAGGAATAAGAAAAGTCTCATTGACTATTATTGTTGATAGTGATGTTGTCTCCCTGGTGCAGGACACTGTACCAGGGAGACAACATCACTGTACACTCTGTACACCAGAGTGTACAGAGGATTTGAAATTGGAAGTGATCACTATTTAGTCTTGAATAAAAGTTGAACAGATCTCAACAAGGAAAAGAAGAAAGCATATCAAAAGTTCCTGGCAAATAAATCAGCTTGTGCTCTGAGAGAATACAGAGACAAATGTAAGAAAGCTAAACACTGTGTAAAACTAGCTAAACAAAAGTCATTGGAGAACTTTGGCAAGAACATAGAAAATAAATATCAAGAAGATGGTAAGATATTCTGGAGGAAAGAGTACTGTAAAAGGAGTTAGAGATGATAAAGGTTACATGAAAACGGAGAAAAAGATATCCATGAAGTAAGGAGTAATTACTTCGAAAAATTGCTAAATGAAACAAAAAGTGATAGCACAGTGGAAAAAAACACTCAACAGGCATACAGTCAGAAATACATATCCATACTTGAAGTAGAAAAGCCATCAAAGGCTTGAAATGTGGAAAGGCAGCAGAAGTAGATGATATTCAACCAGAAATGCTGAAGTATTGTGGTATGAAAGTCTTACAGTGGCTGCACTGCATAGTTCAGAAAGCCTGAACAGAGAAACAAATTCCCGATGAATGGAGTAGAGCTCTCATAGTACTCATATATAAAAAGGGAAATAAAACTGAATGTGAGAATTACAGAGGTATTTCCCTACTGAATGTTCCTGGCAAGATTTATGCCAGTATACTTGAGAAACGGTTGAGAAGAATTTTGGAAGAAAAGCTTGGTGAAGAACAAGCTGGATGAAGAATAAGCTGGATTCAAGCCAAATAGAGGCTGTCAGGATCAGCTCTTCACTTTACCTCAATTAGTTGAGAAAGCATGGGAATATAACAAAGATCTATACTTAAGTTTTGTCGATCTGGAAAAGGCATATGACAAGGTGCCAAGGGAAAAACTATTCAATACACTACAGTTATATGGTGTTAATGGGGCATTATATCAAGCAATACTTAGTCTTTATTTGAGATGTAAGTCAGTTAGAATTGAAGGAAGTACAGGAAGATGTACTTCCTTCAATTCTAACAAGGATATACATTATCCCCTATGTTATTCATTATCTATATGGATCACATTATGAAGCAAAGTGGTATTAAACATGATATCAAAATTGGAGATGTTAATATCAGCTCTTTGCTTTATGCAGACAATGTTATACTTCTAAATAAATCCGCTACAAGATTCATTGACTAAATTGAATAACTGTTGTAATAGATAGGGTATGAAGGTCAGCAATAAAAAGACAAAGACAATGAAAATAGGCAGAATCGTTGAAAATATATCAACTGTGTTGTGAAAGGAGAACCTGTGAAACAAGTAAAACATTTCAGCTACTTAGGCACAATTTTTATGAAGATGGTAAATTAAATATGGAAATAGACAATAGAATCAACAAAGCTGGTGTGGTAGGAAGTCGATTGAATAAATTCATATGGAATAAGGGAGAAATTAGTCAGAACACTAAATTAGCTGTATACAAGACAGTGTCCAAACCAATTTTAACTTATGGATCTAACAGCTAGGTCAGAAGTAAAACACTTGACCAAAGACTAGAGACCGCAGATATGCGAGTCCTGAGAAAGACTAGAGGCATGAACAGATAGCATCAGTAGCAATATCATATTAAAAATGAGGATATTAGGAAAAAACTTGACATTGTCAGCATCCAGGAATGCATTAGCAAAGCTAATCTAAGATGGAATGGTCACTTAAACAGAATGGGCGAAGAAAGATTAGGAAAACAAGTGTTCTCTGTCAGGCTGGCAAGAAAACAACCCAGAGGAAGACCAAGATATAGGTGGATTGATACTGTACCGAGTTCCTTAGATGAGGAAATATAAGATCTGGAGTCTTGACTAGTAACAGACTAAATCGGAGGAAAATTGCAGATAGGAAGTTAGTAATAATGTAAATTTTTCATGTAGTACTATCATATCCTGTACACCCCTTGAGGGTACATTGCAGGAATTTGATGATGATGACGATGATGAAAAAACACATCCCTAGAGGTGCTAGAAAGAATACATACCTGGCTGTAGCAAAACCAGCGAAGTACTTTATAACGACTTTCTGAATAGTGGATGTGTCGATGTTGCAGATGATCTTATTGACAGCTTAAATGAAGCTACAAATAACAAATAGATTGATACCATGGAAAGGAAACATTCAAGCAGGAAGGCATGGAGACTCCTTAAAAAGTTGGTTGGTAATTCCCGTTGCCCCAATGCAGAAGCTGCTGTTAGTGCCAACTGTATTGCAAATCGAATAGCGAACTTATCCAGAGCTAAATCAGAAAAAACCCACACTAAAATAATTAGGAAGGAATTGACCACTTTTAAAGAAGGTTGTTCTGAAGCGACCAATCTATCAAATCCATTCACCAAAGAACTTTTAGCTGCACTCCAGGGAGTGAAAACTGGTAAAGTGCCTGGACTTGATAATATTCACCCTGAGTATTTAAAAACTCTGCACCAAATACAGTGGAATGGCTGACAAAATGCTTTTCTAATATTCTACAGAGTGGTAGATTACCAGCAGAATTTAAAAAATTAAAGATAATAGCCATCCTGAAACCCGGAAAGCTATAGCAGGGCTCAGTGTCTGTCTTAAGTTACTAAAAAGACTTATTTACAGTAGAATTAGTACTATTATTATTGACTCTCTCCCTCATGAACAGGCCGGTTTCGGGCCCGGGTGCAACTGTGAAGATCGAGTTTTGGCCCTAATGACACATATAGAATCTGGTTTTGAAAAATGCCTTAAAACTGGTGCAGTCTTTATAGACTTGATAGCTGCATATGACACCGTATGGAGGAATAGCATGATCTACAAGCTCCTTAAAATGCTGAAATGTAAAAAAATGACCTATTTAATTAACACGATTCTATCAAATAGAACAATACAGTTAGTTCTAGATGAGGATGATATGATCAAGCCAAGAACACTTAACAATGGACTCCCATAAGGGTCAGTCCTGGTCCCCTCTTCTTTCCAATTTGTATATTTCTGACCTTACAAGGACAATGTCTAGAAAATTCGCATATGCTGATGATTTATACATCACATTCCAACACCAGAACTTCTGTACTATAGAGCACGTACTAACTAGTGACCTAGAGGAGAAACTGTAAAAATAATCATATTAAAAATTCTGAATATTTTTACGTATTAATTATGCTTGTTAGTTTTGTTTTCATACACGCAGTGTCTGCACTTGTGATGTGCTTGTTATGAAAATGTTATATTAGAAGTAACATGTAAAGAAGTAAAAAAAAATTGATGTACTTACTAAACTAAATATTTGTGTTACTTATAAGAAAGTTTGTTGTGGTTTAAAATTGTTGAATTTTGTGTTTTGTGAAAGACTTTCTCTTAGCGCTAATGGATACAGCGAGTCAGCCATTTTATTGCAGTGCGTAGTTTCTGACTTTTGTGGAGTGCGCATGCTCCCGGAGAGGATTTGATGTGTGATTGACAGCTGACAAGGAAAACGTTGCGTATCCAAGTAACGCTTGTAAACAAGAGAGCGTTCGGAAGTTTTTAGAACACTGGCCGGAAAATATTCAAGTTGGAAGGAACTTGATTTTTTTTGTGTGTGGCAGTCGGAAGAAATTTTATAGTGTATTCCGAAAAAGGAATAGTGGAAATAATAGGTTTCAAGGAGGAATAAGTAATGAATAAAAGGGAATCTTGAAACTGTAAGTTTGTTTAAAGTGGAAAAAGTTAAGACTGTCATTTAGTATTGTGAATGAAAGAAGAACTTGTTGCTTACATTCTAAAGTGAATGTTTTTCTTAAGAGAAAATATTGATAAAGAAGTTCTATAAGTATTAAGGATGCCTGAAAGTGAATGTTTAGAAAATATATTGATTAAGAAGATTTATAGGTATTAAGGATGACTGATTTGATGAGTATTGCTACTAAAAGGAAACAAGATTTAGTCAAGAAGACTTTTATGTGTTTTACATTGATTGATGAAAAGGATTCTGAAAATGAAGTACAGAGCTGTATAACTTCTGGAAAAGAGCCTTAACAGAAAGAGAAAAAGACTATGAACATTTTTGTGTGATTGTGAAAGAAAACGTGTTTAGTCTTAAGAGTAAGTTTATATTTTTAAATAAGGCCTTGGATCCATATAATCTGTAGTTATAGTTGTGTATTATTGCTAGAAGTGTATATTTATTGTTTTAGTTTTATTAAATGTGTTTATTTTGTACTTGGTTTTGAGTCAATGATTAGTTGGATTCTGAAAGAGAGAGTTAAAGTCATTGCACCAATTGGAGTGAACTTTTGTGCAATACAATAACATATAGGGACACTCGGAGTCAAAATAAAAATAATTGTTAGTAAAAGAGATTTATATAATAAATCACCTCATAAGTATATAGTATAATTATTAACAAAGGCACAGCTGGTAGACTAAATAGTTAATATACTATATATATATATATATATATATATATAAAAAAAGAGGGAATATAAAAAAAATATATAAAAATAACAATGGCGCAGTCGACGACAGGATTGGTTATGACTGAACTATTTTAGAATCCAAAAGGTAAATCTTGACTCAAATAAAAAAAAAAAAAAATGGCTACAGAAAATAGTAATATTAGTAGTAAAGTTCCTTCAGTTAATCATGAAGAATTTTTTAGGTTAATAAATCCAACCTTAGTAATACCTTCTTTCTCAGGTGATAGTAGTGAAAGCATAGAAACATTTTTTAGGTATGCAGAAAAAATTAAAGATTTAGGAAATTGGTCATATTTTCACTTGTTAATTATACTTCGTAATAAATTGTTGGGAAAAGCCAAAACATTCTTAAACACATCTCCTTTACTAAGAGATACTGACAATTATGCAACCTTTAAAAGTTTGCTAATATCAGAATTTTCAAATGTAAGAGAATTAGGGCCTAACATTTGGAAGATTCAACAGTGTATCCAAGGTAATAAGGAATCTGTTTCTGAATATTATCATAGATTGTGGAGCATTGCTCATGGATTTAATATTTCATCTGAAGAGAAATCCTCTTTAGAATGGTTGTTCTTTAATCAATTTAGGCTTGGCCTTAAGAATAATTTAAAAGAAACAGCATATAAGAAAAAAGTTAGAAATCTTGAACAATGTTTTGAACTTGTTAAAGAAAAGGAAGAAAGATTTAGAGATATTTTTCATTCCTCAAGCAATAAGCAAGTAAATTCTTTTCCGTATAATCAAACTCATTCTCCTAGCATTGTGAGTACAGATAAAATGAGAGAAGAAAAGCTTCAAAAAAGTAAAGTTGCAAATAAAAGGAAAAAGTCTAAGGAAACTTCTGTGAATTTTACTAAAGATATTCCAGAATCTGATTCCAGGATAAAATTACATGATTTAGAAAAATATGAGGAACTGAAAACATTTCTGAGTGAAGAAATAGAAAGACAACAGAGACCCATAGTACAAGGACAGGAACTTCTGTTTAAGATGATGTCAGATTTAACAATATCCAAAAATCTTACAGATAATCAATCTTTTTCTTGTAAATCTGATGGCATTAACAGGAATAAAGCATCTCATAGAAGATACATTCCAAAATGTTTTAGATGCAATAAACAGGGTCATTTTGCTAAAGATTGTTATGTTAGAGATAGATCTTGTTTTCAAAATAAGAAATCAGAGAATAAAAGTAAATCTGGAATTAGTTATTATTCCAATATCATACTGGCAAGGACAGAAATGTCAAACTATTCACTAAACATGGGTAAAGCCAAAGACAGCTCTAACCATAAAAGAAAGTTTGATGTAGCATTAGCTCCTTATGCTAATGAAAGTAATCCTTTGACAGTTTTACAAGGATTTATTGAAGATGTACCTTGTGAAATCTTACTTGACACAGGTGCACATATTTCACTCGTTTCTTATAGCTTATTTAACAAAATTAAATCTCTAATTCCAAATGATATTTCAGTTTTAAACAATCCAATTAAATTAAAAGGAATATTTGAATCTGAAATTTCAGCTTATAAGCAAATCAATGTCTTTATTTCAATTCCTTGTTTTCCATTGAAAGTTTCTCATCCATTAATTGTTCTTCCAGAATCTTCAAATCCAAATGTACAAATAATATTTGGAATTGATTTTCTGAAACGTCATGGGTTTGTGTGTAATTTTGTTGATAATACAGTATCATTGTGTGGAATAGAATGCTGTTTGGATAGGAAATCAGGTGACAGTGGAAAATTAGAGCAGTCTCCTGAAGTTTTTCTAGATACTAATGATAATGATCAAGTATTTAATATTGACACTCTAAAGAAAGATGAGAAGGAAAATATTCAAGAATTTAAGGAGAATTTGGTGCAGAGTTCAATGAAATCAGCAATTACTAGTGAAGAAAGGGATAGAATTCTGAAATTTTTTAAATCTGCCTTTGAATTTTTCTCTGGTGTTTTCACAGAAGATATTGTTTCAATGTCTTGCACTAATGCAGTAGAACATTCAGTACAGATTTGTACTCAATCTCCTATTTATATTAGACAATATCAGACTCCACTGAAATATATGGAGCGTTGCCAGAAACTACTACAGGAATATGAAAGGGCAGGAATAATTGAGAAGTCAAATTCTCAGTGGAACAGTCCATTCATCTTAATTGAAAAGCCAAATGGAAGCCTGAGATTTGTTTTAGACTTGAGAGCCATCAATAAGGTTACAAAACCTACTGATTTCCCTCTGTGTAAAATTGAGGAATTATTGATATGCTTGGAAGGAGCACAATATTTTACAAAGCTGGATTTAAACTCTGGCTACTTTCAAATTCCTTTGAAGAAGGAAGACAGAAAATACTTCGCATTTACTACCAGATGGCAGAAATATCAATTATGTAGATTACCACAAGGTGCAAGAAATTCTGCTATGTCATTCCAGTCTTTAATGAATTCTGTCTTATCAGATATATTGGGAAATGGAGTCATCTGTTTTCAGGATGATCTTCTAATTTATTCAAAGGATATAGATAACCATTGTAAAATCCTATGGAATGTCTTAAAGAGATTAGATGAGGCAAATCTATCTTTAAAGTGTTCAAAATGCCAATTTTTCTTAAAAGAAGTTGAGTATTTAGGTCATAAAATAAATAGCAAGAGAATTTATGCCAACTCAGTTAAATGTAGAAGGCATATTATCAGCTAAACCTCCTAAAACAGTTAGACAAGTTCGCAGATTTATTGGCATGTTAAATTTCTATAGGAAATTTATTCCAAATTGTTCACAACTATTAAGACCCATAGTGTGCTTGACAAGGAAAGGTTTTAAATTCAAATGGGGTGAAGCTCAACAAGAAGCATTTGACAAACTAAAACTGGCATTGACTAAAGCTCCAGTCCTCATTTATCCTAAGTTTGGTGAAGTATTTTATCTTTCTGCTGATGCTTCAAATGATTGCATTGCTGCTGTACTAGAACAAAAGGAAGGAGAAGATTTTAAGCCAATAGCTTTTATAAGCAGAAAATTATCAGGTCCAGAGTTGAATTATTCAACCATAGAGAAGGAAGCACTAGCAATAATTTTTCCATTGAGAAAATTTAGATACTTATTGTTAGGACAACCTATTCAAATAAGATCTGATCACCAGCCTCTGTCATTCCTAAGTACTATGAAGGATAAAAATCAACGTATAATTAGGTGGGCACTGGAACTGCAGGAATATAATATTGATGTGACTTATATTCCAGGAAAAAGAAATATAGTTGCTGATTACTTATCTAGATCTCTAGAATCTGATATTGATGATTTGTCTAGGAATAACCAATTTAATCAAGATGAGGAAAAGTATAAAATTCATGTTATTCATAAAGTGAATAAGGAAATAAGTTCTCAGAAAACTAGACAGTATATAAATCGTTTTAGAAAGTATAAGTCTTTTGTACCAGGTGATTTAGTATTGTTAGATGATAAATCTAGTATTAAAAGAGTTGGGAAATTAGGAAGGAAAGCCTTAGGTCCATTTAGAATTTTAGACAATTTTTCTCCTGTAAATTTTAGGATTCAAGATGTCAATAATCCTAGTAAAATTTTAAATGTACACTCTGATAGATTAAAAAGGTACTTTTTGGGAAATAAAAATTTAGTTACTTTAGGTGACAATATGAATCAAATATTGAAGGATGAATGTAGTTTTCCTAATACTAATTGTGAATCTTATTCAAGGTTAAATGATAGGAAAGGGAATAGATTTAATACTCATAATTCAAATATGCAGCGAAAGAAAAAATTAAATTTTGGTAAAATGAACCATAATGCAAGAAAATTTAGAAATCCCAAGACACATGTTTCAGATGATGTACAATGTAGGAATGATGATAATCAAATTGACTCTAACATTGATGAAAGTATAGCAGAATTTCATAGGTTGATAAACATAGGATTAAATAAGAAAAGGGAAGTTAAAGATACCTCAAATTTAGTTAGTAAGGATAAGGAATCCCAGAAACTTGTAGAATCTCAAAAACCCGTAGAAATTGATTCTGATAGTGATGATTCTGTAGATTTAGGACATAATTCAAGTAGTTTAAATGAAATATTTGAAAGGTATAAAAATGAAATTTGTAAGTATACTAATTTAGAAGAAGAAAATTCAGAATTATCTCTAGCGTCAGATGATTCTGAAACTAGTGATTCAGAAGGTATACATAATGATCAGCAAGAATCACGTTATATTTTAAGATCTAGAAATAAACATTAAAAGTTTGTTTAGATATAGGTTAAATATTTAAAAATTTTTTTTTAAAAAAAAAAAAATTTTTTTTACAGAAAAATGAAACTGATGTAAAAATAATCATATTAAAAATTCTGAATATTTTTACGTATTAATTATGCTTGTTAGTTTTGTTTTCATACACGCAGTGTCTGCACTTGTGATGTGCTCGTTATGAAAATGTTATATTAGAAGTAACATGTAAAGAAGTAAAAAAATATTGATGTACTTACTAAACTAAATATTTGTGTTACTTATAAGAAAGTTTGTTGTGGTTTAAAATTGTTGAATTTTGTGTTTTGTGAAAGACTTTCTCTTAGCGCTAATGGATACAGCGAGTCAGCCATTTTATTGCAGTGCGTAGTTTCTGACTTTTGTGGAGTGCGCATGCTCCCGGAGAGGATTTGATGTGTGATTGACAGCTGACAAGGAAAGCGTTGCGTATCCAAGTAACGCTTGTAAACAAGAGAGCGTTCAGAAGTTTTTAGAACACTGGCCGGAAAATATTCAAGTTGGAAGGAACTTGATTTTTTTTGTGTGTGGCAGTCGGAAGAAATTTTATAGTGTATTCCGAAAAAGGAATAGTGGAAATAATAGGTTTCAAGGAGGAATAAGTAATGAATAAAAGGGAATCTTGAAACTGTAAGTTTGTTTAAAGTGGAAAAAGTTAAGACTGTCATTTAGTATTGTGAATGAAAGAAGAACTTGTTGCTTACATTCTAAAGTGAATGTTTTTCTTAAGAGAAAATATTGATAAAGAAGTTCTATAAGTATTAAGGATGCCTGAAAGTGAATGTTTAGAAAATATATTGATTAAGAAGATTTATAGGTATTAAGGATGCCTGATCTGATGAGTATTGCTACTAAAAGGAAACAAGATTTAGTCAAGAAGACTTTTATGTGTTTTACATTGATTGATGAAAAGGATCCTGAAAATGAAGTACAGAGCTGTATAACTTCTGGAAAAGAGCCTTAACAGAAAGAGAAAAAGACTATGAACATTTTTGTGTGATTGTGAAAGAAAACGTGTTTAGTCTTAAGAGTAAGTTTATATTTTTAAATAAGGCCTTGGATCCATATAATCTGTAGTTATAGTTGTGTATTATTGCTAGAAGTGTATATTTATTGTTTTAGTTTTATTAAATGTGTTTATTTTGTACTTGGTTTTGAGTCAATGATTAGTTGGATTCTGAAAGAGAGAGTTAAAGTCATTGCACCAATTGGAGTGAACTTTTGTGCAATACAATAACATATAGGGACACTCGGAGTCAAAATAAAAATAATTGTTAGTAAAAGAGATTCATATAATAAATCACCTCATAAGTATATAGTATAATTATTAACAAAGGCACAGCTGGTAGACTAAATAGTTAATATACTATATATATATATATAAAAAAAAGAGGGAATATAAAAAAAATATATAAAAATAACAAAACCACTTTTTGAGAAGTGGCATCTTATTCCAAGCACTACCAATACTGAAATGTGCTGTTTCCAATTAAACAATAGCACGGCACAAGATATCTTAAGAATGCCACTAAATAGGAACATACTACTGCACAATTTTAATCCAAAGTATCTGGACAGAACCCTCTTCTTTAATAGACATCTCTCCAATACTGCTGCCAAACTCAGAACTAGAAATAACATAAACTGCATAAACTTGCTGGAACAATGTGGGGGGGGCTTGTGCTCCCACATTAAGGACATCTGCTCTGGGTCTCGTCTACTCAAGTGCTGAATACTGCTCGGCTGTCTGGCTGAACAGTGCACATATTAAATTAATTGGTACTACATTGAATCAGACAATGCATATCATTTCTGAAACAATAAAGACTACTCCATCATATTGGCTACCAGTTCTGAGCCATATACAACTGCCACAACTACGATGCCAAGACAACCTGATTCGTGAATATAACAAAATTTGCCAGAACCCACTGCTTTCTACACACTCTGATATTGACAGCTTTACATCCCAGAGGCTTAAGTTATGACACCCAACTGTATGCCTACCAAAGCATACAGTTGGTAGGCATACAGAGGCTTAAGTTATGACTGCTAAAGCCCCAGTAATCTGGCAGACTGTCTTTAGCCCAAACAGCTCTCCATCAAGGTTCGACCTACCTCGAAAAATATGGGCCTCCCTAAATAGAGTTCACATCAACCATGGTAGGTGTGGGGCTTCCTTATTTACTTGGGGAATAAGACCAAATTCATCTTGTGACTGTGGTGAGGATAACCAATTTGAGGATATATCACATTTGACTGTCCTCACAGAGTCTTCAAGGGACCAGTATCTGACTTTATAACAGTTTCCACTGATGCTGTTGACTGGTTGTCGAACTTAGACATTCAATTTTAATTTTATGCTTATTTGTATATTTTTATATGTATATATGACTACAGTGTCACTTTACACTATTGTAGTCTTTTATGCATTTTTTGTTGTCTTGTGTGTGTGTGGGGGGGGGGGTAGTAAATGCATGTATTCTTCTTAGTCAAACGCTAAATAAATAAATGAATGTAAATGCAGCTGTGAGATTAGATGAAATATCAGCTCGGGTTTCTTGAGAATGTGCAAGGGAACTGCAATGCCTCTGACTAGGTTGTTTAATTTAAGTCTCAGCTCTAGTAGAGTTCCAAGGGAATAAAAAGAGGATAAAATAATTCCTTTGCATAAGTGAGGTTCTAAGACTGCAATAGTAAATTATAGACCAATCAGTATCTCAGGCATGGTAAAAGTACTGGAAAAATTGGTCAAAAAGAGAATTCAAGAATGAGTAAATAAAAATATGATACTGTATGAGGGGTACAACATAGCTTTGTGAAGGGTAAGTCATGCCTTAGTAATTTATTAACTTTTTACAATAGAGTAACAGCAGAGCTGGATAAAAGAAATGGCTACACAATGACTCAACTGGATTTTGCAAAGATATCTGACAGTACCACAACCAATTTTGTTTAATGCTCTGCTATGCAAATTAGAACAAATGGGAATGGATATGACACTAGTTAAGTGGATAAGAGAGTGGCTGCTGGACAAATATCAAAAAGTGGTACACGAAGGACAGAATCGAGACAAAAACAGCTGATTAATGGTGTGCCACAAAGTTCAATGATGGGACCATTGCTGTTTAATTTGTACATAAATGATATAGGAATTAATCTGAAAGGAAATATTCAGTTGTTTGTGGATGATGCAAAATTAGGTAGAGTAATAGTTAATCAAGGCAATGTGGAGAACTTGCAGGATGATTTAAATAGGCTGTCAGCATAGGCAAAAGAAATAGGTGTCAGTTTAATGTGGAGAAATGTAAAGTTATGCATTTGGGGATAAATAGATTACAGGCTGTGTATCACTGATGTCACTGTACTCCAGGAAACAGATGACGCTAGAGATTTAAGGGTGGTGGTGGTGGTAGACAGAGAGTTAAAGTTTAGAGGACATATTGCTAAAGTTGCTAAGGTGGCCCATAAGATTATTTGGCTATTGAAAAACACATTAACAAGTAGAGATAAGAAAACTGTTATTCCTCTTTATAAGGCCTTGATCTGAATTACTGTGCTTAAGTCTGGTATCCAGGTTTCTTGAGAAAGTGGTGAAGAAGATTCAGAGGCAAGTAACCAAGGTGGTGCGTGTTCTATGGAATATTCCCTATGAAGATAGAATGAGGGTGTGTGATTGCTGATAGAAGAAAAAGAGGGGATATGATGGAAACATTTTAAATTGCTTAAAGGGTTTTATAGGATTGATGCAGGAGAAATGTTTCAGCAATTAGCTGGAGGGCCAGAACAAGGAATCATCCTTGAAAATTGAATAAAAACGTGGTTAGTAGGGGTGTGAGGACTAAATATTTTTGCTTGGAGAGTTGTGAATGAGTGGAATGGATTACCAGAGTCAGTTGTGAGTGCTTTATCTGTTAATGGATTCAAGGAGGGGTATGATAAATTGTGTCTCCAGCAATGAGTCTTCAGACACCATGGAGGTGCCCTAATAATAATAATAATAACAACAATAATAATAATTGCAAATATGATAGATTTAAAGCCATATTCAATGCACACAGTCAATATATAATTATCACATAGCTGAAAATAGAGATAATAAAAGTAAATAATAATTAAAAATTGAAAGTGTGAAAATTAACTGAAGTTTAAGAAATACCTACCAATTGCTGCTTTACCCCATATTTCCACACTAAAAGTATACATCTGATTATCCACTTTTGTTGTGGAATCTTCCATTCTAGGTCGATGAAACTGTTTGCCATAGTCTAAACTGCGATTATTCCACCATCTAACATGAGTTTTGTGTGCTAACGAATTTTGTTGGTGCTGCTGTTCATGTTCAAATTCCTCTCCCCATGGATTCCACTCTTCTTCTTCATCTTCTACTTAAAATCAAAAATAAAATTTAGAAGAGCCAAGTCTGTTATTTTTACACAATACAGATTTAAGAAGTTTTCAAATTCTGGCATTAGATTTAATCCAAATTCAAGATGTATAACCGTTTAAAAATGCTAGTTTAAAAAGATATACCAAATGATTCCATATAATTTTTATTCAAAATGGAATTTTTTTTCCCTTTCCTTTAATTATACAAAACTTGCAATTGTTAACTTGTGAGTTGAATACTTTATACATCATTGATGGAATTTTCATGAATAACTGCTTGCCCTTTCCAAAAGTGGTAGCTATTTGTCACCATACTTGTGATCACTGGATAATCCCACAAAGTTTCTCTCATCAGAAACAGAGTTTGAACCCAGGTCTTTTTTTCCCCAAGCAGTCAATGCAAAGTTCACAAAACCACCCATCCACTGTTACATCTAGTATTAAAGCAATAATAAATTCTTTTATTAATTACATATCCTCTACAGAGTCCAACGAATCACAGAATGTCGACAATAAAATATTGATGAAACATAATCTTTAAGACTCTTGTTAATGTTTAGAAAAAAAAACATTTACAGATAATTCATTTAGAAAAGAGGAATAAGGCAAGGAGATCCTTTCTTTTAGTGTTACATGGTGATCAGCATTCATTTTAGAAATTATGGACTTTACAACCGTGTTATAAATAACTCTTTTAACATCCCAATGTTTCGCTCTTCATATTAAGATCAGCATCTGAAGCATATACAAATATACAGGACAAGCTAAGTTACATTACATACAGTAAGCTAGAGAAACAATGAATTGATCAAAAGTTATTCTACTGGCATGACTTCTAGTGAAAAAAAAATAATAATAATAATTATTTATAAACTACATCAAGCTAAATTCTATTTCTGATAACATGAATAAACATTCTTTCTTGCAGATAGTAACAATGATATCCTGCTTTTAGCATTACAATTGTTATTTTTGATTTAGGATCCTGGATTTTCTACAGTCCTGTTTATAGTTGCTCTTAGAGAGGAAGGTTCCGTGGGTCGAATATATGCCTTCCATATGTTTGAGATTTTTAGACCATCATTATTGTTCAGATTGGGGTAGTTGGTAATAATCTCACAGGCTTCCTTAAATTTACGTTAGTACCATGTTTTGGTGTGATGTAGACAACTAGTGCTTTTCCAGTCAATTCTATGTAAGGTATTCAAGGGCATGATCCGAAAGGCCAGCTTCACCATGATTATTATATTTGATATGTCGTTTATGTTCTTTTTGTCTGATAGGAATTGTGCATCCTGTTTCTCCTATTATTATTATTATTATTATTATTATTAGTCACCTCCAGGGAGGTGACTATATGTGGTATGTTACAATTGCAATAAATACGGTTATACTCCAGGGTAGGTCTTTGGATGAGTTGAATAAGCTTTTTAATTTTGCAGGAGGTTTAAAGGTGGCTTTGAGGTTGCATTTTTGTAGTGTTCTATTTATTTTATCTGATATCCCTTTAATGTAAGGAATGGCTATAGTTTTATTGTAGTTTAGTTTGTCTATGTTTTTTATTGAGGTCTTGTAGAGAATTTTGTTAATAGTGTTTTGGCTGTAACCATTTTTTTGAAAAGTATTGCTGATAACTTTAAATTCATCTTTCAGTGCTTGTTCACTGGAGCAGATCTTCAGAGCCCTGTTTTTAGAGTATTAATGACATCTAGTTTTTGTGTTGGGTGGTGGTGGTAGGAGTTTATGTGTATATATTGGCCAGTACGTATCGGTTTCCGGTAAACCGTGAAGGAAAGATTGTCAGAAGGAAGACGTGTGACAAATGCATCTAGAAACGGAAGTGTGTTCTATTTTTCAATCTAAATTGTGAACTGTATGCGTTGCGTTTGTGTTGTTTGTTTAGGTGGCTAAGGAATGTGTCTAGTGTCTGGCGGCCATGGGACCAGATCGCAAAAACATCATCAACGTATCTAAGCCAGACTTTCAGTTTTAAAGGAGAAGAACCTAGAGCAAGTTGTTCAAAATGTTCCATATAAAAGTTAGCAATGGGGGGGGGGGGATAATGGCAAGCCCATGGCTGTGCCTTCTTTTTGTAGGTAGAAAGCATTTTGCCATACAAAATAACCCGAATGCAATACATGTGTAAAGAGCACTGTGATATCTGGAGGGAATTTGTTCTGTAAAAGAAGGATTGTGTCATTGATTGGCTAGTGCCAAAGTCTGGCTTAGATATGTTGATGATGTTTTCGCGATCTAGTCCCATGGCTGCCACCTAAACAAACAACACAAACGCATACAGTTCACAATTGAGTTTCTAGATACACTTGTCACATGTCTTCCTTCTGGCAATCTTTCCTTCATGGTTTACCAGAAACCGACACATACTGGCCAATATATACACATAAACTCCTACCACCTATGGAAGTGAAACATGGACAACTAAAAAAAACAGGAAGACAGGTTGCATGTTGCCCAAAGAGGCTTGGAGAGAAGAATTCTCCACATAACAAAAAGGAATAGAATAAGGAATACTAGAATTGAGAGAGATGACTGGAGTAGAAGCTATTGTAAAGTGCTACACATAACTGTGGCGATGGGCTAGCCATTTCAGTAGACTGCCAGGCAAAAGGTGGACAAAACTAAGTATTGAATGGATAAGGAAAGAGAAAGAAAGGTCATTAAAGAACAAGATAGAAGGATGATCTACAAAGATATGACATGAGATGGCAGACACTTGCTAAAAACAGACAGAACTGGAAAGTTAAAAGAGAGGCCGATATACAGCAGTGGATGGAAATAGGCTAAAAAAGAACAAGAATTTGTATAACTAATTAGATTATTAAGCCAATATTTCACCTTGGTCATTAAAGCATTCTCATTGGCACATAGAAATATACCAAGCACACAGATACATTAGCAGGAAGGCAAAAACACTAGTTATAAAAGGTAACTTGATCTCCTACAGTCCTGACTGGCAACTTCTATGGTTTGAGGTAATGAAATCTTACTGAGGGTTTTAAAATGATGGACTTCCAAATTTTCAGTAATCCATTAAAATTTGTTTCAGTTTGGAGAATGTTGTAGTGCCGTGGCAGATTCCAGAAATAGTTTATCTGATTTTTATCTGCTTCTGTATAATAGGGAGATTTTTTTCCCCATTGAATGTGGTGATCTGCATCAATGACATGATCTGCCACTCTGGAATAAGGCTGTTATGCATAGTTTGTGTTCTTCTAGAGTAGCGTTTTCCTGAGGTGCTCTGGATGTAGAAAATGGCAATGATAGAGAGAGAGGGGGGGGGGGATTGGAGTTTGAGCAGAGAGCACTGTTGATTTTGTCAAGGAAATCACTGTGTGAAAAAGTGTCACGAATGTGATTGATTTCAGTGGAGAGACTAGTGTGGCTGAATAGAGAGACTAGTGTGGCTGAATAGAGAGTTCCAGCTCTATTTTGCAAAGTTTTTGTTAACACCATACTATTAGTGGGGGTACTGAATGTACCCTCTAGTAGTGGATAGGTTTCCTTAGACTGAAAAGAAAAGGACCAATTGGGTCACCAGGTGACAACAGTCCTTTCCTTCATGCATAACAGTACTTAACATATAAAGAACCTCAGAATGCTAAATGGCCTTGATAGAGAAAGCAGGGGGAAATGTTTTTGTTGTTGCCCATGTTTCACATGGGTAACATTACCTATATGCCTAAATGTATATAGGCATATAGGTAAATCTCTTAATAAGTAATCTTTATAAAATAATGCATATATTATTTCAGAGCTTTTTTTTAGACATATAGGTAAATCTCTTAATAAGTAATCTTTATAAAATAATGCATATATTATTTCAGAGCTTTTTTTTTAGACATATAGGTAAATCTCTTAATAAGTAATCTTTATGCAATCAAATTATATACTTGGTTTAATATTTTAATCCTTTATGGAAGTGTAAGCAAACAAGTTTGTGCCTGAATTATTTTCAGGACTGGGGCAACTTGTATAAAAAAGCTAATGACTTCACATTACTTGCCTTAGTGTTCCATAATGCAAAGCACATCTCCTCGCAAACATGTATAATACTGTGCATTATGGGAAGAGTCACTACCCAGACCGGTTTCGACATTTATTGAGGTCTCGTCAGTGGGAGCAAGGCCCAGAGGTGATACCAAGGTTGAAGTAAAGCAGAAGTCATATTTTCATACATGAGTTACACCTTATTATTAAATTGCTCTTGTTGGAAGTTTTTTCAGTTGGTGATAGTATAAATTAAAGATACCAAGAAATTATATACTTGGTTTAATTCTTTATCCAAGTGTAAACAAACAAGTTTGTGCCTGAACTATTTTCAGGACTGGGCAACTCAGGACTAGGCAAGTGATGTGAAGCCATTAGCTTCAATAAAAATATAACTTATGATGTGAAGTCATAAGCTTCTATCTACGAGTTATATTTGTTTTATAACTCATATTAAATAGCAGATGAATTACTACATAGCCTGAACTCATCTCGAAAAACAAAATGGATTGATATGGTTGAAAACCTTGACTTCAAACGATCCAGTAGAAAAGCTTGGAATCTTCTCCAACAACTATCCACAACTAATCTACCTAAAAGAAAAAGCACAATCATCTCCCTAATCAAAAAATAGCTAATCAAATCGTTAATATGTCAAGAGCACCTAGGGACCGTCGTGAACATACCAAGAAAGTTAAGAAAGAACTTAGAGCTTTAAAAATAAATGCCCCTGCTTTCTCACAATATGCCTCAATCTTCACTATAGATGAAGTAAAAGCTATCATAAAAGATATCAAAGCAGGCAAGGCCCCAGGCTTCGACGGTGTCCATCCTGAATTTCTGATTAATTGCGGGTCAAATACTATAAAATGGCTCTGTGAATTCTTTTCTGATATATTATTGACTGGCCGACTACCCAGCCAGTTTAAGAAGTCAAAAATAGTTGCTATTCTTAAACCTGGAAAACTACCCCAGGAGGCAAAAAGTTACAGATCTATTGCTTTATTGAGTTGCACCTATAAAATGTTAGAGCGCCTTCTGTACAACAGCTTGTCCACACCAATTATGCAGCATGTCCCGATTGAGCAAGCTGGTTTTAGAGAAAAACGTGGTTGCTGTGATCAAGTGCTCACTTTAACATCATACATAGACGCTGGATTTCAGAAGCAAGAAAAAACATCAGCTGTCTTCTTGGACCTAACAGCAGCCTATGATACAGTATGGCATGAAGGTCTTATATACAAATTTCTTAGCATTGTCCCATGTAAACGGACTGCACACTTAATTTCCTCCATGCTCACTGAACGTTTCTTTCAAGTTATATTAGGAAATAAAATGTCCCGACAACGAAAACTTAATAATGGTCTTCCACGAGGGTCAGTATTGGCACCCTTACTTTATGATATACACATATAACTTGCCTGCTACCATCTCACGCAAGTTCTGTTATGCTGATGACACTGTAATTGCCATTCGACACAAAAACATGAGTCAGGCTGAAGATGTACTTACAAAAGATCTGAAAACTATAGGTGAACATTATAAAAAATGAAGGCTCCAGCTCAATCCAGACAAAACAGAAGCATCAAGCTTTCACCTTAATAATCACATGGCAGATGTCACTTTACATATCTTCTTTGAAGGATGTTTACTAACACACAATAAGTTTCCAAAGTACTTGGGCATTACCCTGAACTGCATGCTCTCTTACAAGCAACACCTAACAAACATTTCTGCTAAGTTAAGAACCCATAACAACATAATACAAAAACTAATAGGCACGACATGGGGAGCAACAGTCGATAATCTGCGGACTACTGCTCTTGGTCTAGTTTTCTCTGTTGCCGAATATTCCTCACCAGTGTGGCTAAATAGCAGACATGTTAAACTTGTTGATAGCCAACTAAATAATACAATGAGACTGATTTCTGGCAATTAAATCAATGCCCACACACTGGCTTCCAGCTCTTAGTAACATTGTTCCACTGAATCTGCGCAGGACTAAGGCTCTCTTACATGAGTATAAGAAAATCTTGGAGAACACAGCCCTACCAATACATGACGATTGAGATCAAGACATCCACCACTTCAATTAGCCCAACTACTACTACATTCTAACTTTGACTTGAAGCAAAAGTGGCAAGAACAGTGGGAGAGCCATACAGATGACATCACAAAATTTTCTCTCAATGAATTACAATAAAGTTTTGATGCTTGCTCACACCTCCCACGAAAACCTGGACTCAGCTTAATAGAATACGAACTGGTCATGGTGTATGTGCGGACATGCTTTTTAAATGGGGTAAACGACCATCCCCGCATTGTGATTGTGGAGCTCAGAGACAAACTGTGAACCATATTGTGACTCAGTGTTATCTCAGAGCATATTCAGGAGACAAATTGGACTTTTTAAGCGCTACACCTGAAGCTATGAACTATCTGACCAATATGGATGTAACCTTTTAATTTTATTGGTTTTTAAAATGACTTTTGACTTTTAATTTTACATGTTATTAAAGTGTATTGTACTGCATGTTTTGATATTCATGCCATACGAATAAATAAATAAATTTGTTTTATAAATGTCTGCAAGGAGATGTGTTTTGCATTATGGGATACTAAGGCAAGTAATGTGAAGTCATGTGGTACCATAGTTCTAAAAGTGTTTGCTTTAGTTTTTATTATGATTAATGTGGAAGTGCTCATTACGTTACAAAAATGATGGCAGTGGCAGTGAAGTAGTATACACCAGCAGTGCAAAAGGTTTCAACTTGCAGATCAACTTTTTCCCTGGACGTTTTTTTGCAGTGGATAAGATGCAACAATTGTTTCATGTATGTGTCCAAAAATGTTAAAGATTTATGGAGTATTAGATGGAATGCACTTCTCACATTCTGTATTAAGAATGTGAGAAGTGCAATGAAAGGCTGGGACATTCCAAGAATGAGAATGGCATTAATAGGAATAATCAGAAAATGGATGAGAGTGCTTACGACGGTAATAATAGAAGTGATGTGGAAGAACTTAGGCAAGAGTTAATGAAAATTAAGAGTCAAGTTAAATGTATGGAGGAGGAAATTGAATGTTTAAAGAAGAGTATAACTGATAAAGTGCAAAAGACATGTTTTACAGGATGTAAATAAAATGAATACCAAATACTTTGCATAGAAGGAAGGAACGGGCATCAGAATTAGTGGTGGGCACAAACAACTTGAATAGTAAGACAAAGAGTGTGGAAAGAGATTTTAAGAAGTTGTTGCAGGAAGTGAAGAATAATAGTGTCATTGGGTAAGTGGTTAGTTTGTTGTCCAGATATGACAGTAGCAAACTGAGAAGGAGAGAGCAACGATAATGAATTACAAAATGGCTAAATTGTGTCAGACAGAGAGTGTTCAATTTATGAATGTATGGAATGAATTCGAAGAGAAGTTAGAATGGTTCAAAGATGATGGAATGCATTTGAATGGATTTGATGTCGATCATTTGGAGCAACTGTTATTTAATAAGAGTGAACAGGATCCATATGAAATTAGTTGGAGAGGTTGATAAGTAGGTTGTGAAAGATGGTAAGAGGATGAATACAAAGGTGAGGAAATAATTATAGCAGAGCAAAGTGATGCAATACAAAATACTAGGGATGATAATATAAATGAAAATAAAGAGTGACTGTTTTGATGGGATGGCCTCAAAGAGTGGAGAATTGTTATGCTTGTATACTAATGTATAGAGTATCAGAAATAAAGGGGCTGAGGACTGAGTTTGTAGCATCATTAATTGAATCAGTATGCCCCAAAATAATTGGCATACATGAAACTTGGTTGACTGAGGATTATACACTGTCAGGACTTGAAATGGTAGGATATAAAATTTTTTTTGAAAAGATAGAAAGATGAAGAGAGGAGGGGGGGAGAGTATTGTTAATGGTAGCAGAGGAATTGTGTCCTTTCCAGAGGAAAAGAGTTGAAGTGAAAAAGTAGTACAGAAGACTTTGAAGCTGTTTGGTGTGAAGTTGAGATCAGTAGAATAGTATATCTAATAGCATGCTGTTATAGGCCAGGAAATGTGAAAGTATTCATTGTGAAATGTTTAAACAAATTAGTTGGGCAAGTAAAAGGAAGATGATCCTAATGGGAGATTTTAATTATAGGAATGTAGATTGGGAAGAAGAAATAGTGTAGAGTAACAAGTAGAGTGAATTTGTTGAATTTCTATGGGATAACTATCTGAAGCAGAATGTGATGGAAGCAACACGAGGTTTATCAGTGTTAGATTTGATGATATCCTAACAGGATGTGGTTGTGAATGAGGCATCAACATTGCCACTTGTTGGTGAAATTGATCATGAGGTATTGTTTGGAAGGTAGCCAAATAGAAAAAAAAGTCATTATCAAGAAGGGCTATATGTGGAACTATAAGGTGAGTGATTATCAGAAGCTCTGTAGTCAACTAGCATCAATACATTGGGTTGATGAATTGTCTAGAAAAGATGCTGACAGTGCATGGGAAATGATAAGGCAGTATCTAACACAAACACTGCATAACTGTATACCAAGAGTTAAATGAATGAATAGAGTAGGAGTGAGATGGATGAATGGTGAAATCAAGCAAGCAGTGTTACAAAAGAAGTTATTACGGAGGAAGTACAAGACAGTTTACAGTGAACAAATACATGAAGAATATAAAGTGCAGGAAAGAAAAGTGACATGCACGTTAGAAAAGAAAAAGTAGAATATGAGAGGAGATTTGCCAGTCAGGTCAAAGCTAATCTGAGGGATTTTTTCTGCTATGTGGCAAGCAACAGGAAAAATAATTATGGCAGGTAGATGATTCTGGATAGTTATGGTAGCAGAGCAACCATAGTAAATGATATAGTGGAATCATTTAACAAATACGTAATCAGTGTATATCATAGTGCTATGAATGATACTGTGCAACAAGTAGAAGGGAAGCAGGAATTAGAAGAATTAAAGGTGAAAGAATCCGAGGTGTATCAAGTGTTTCTCAGGTTAGATGTTATTAAGGATGTGGGAATGAATGACATATCACCACATGTTAGCCATTCTTTTGTCCTGGTTATTTAATGAGAGTCTTGCAGTGGGTAAAGTTCCGAAGTCATGGAAAGAAGGCAAAATAATACCTCTCCACAAGCATGATTTCCAATTTTAGACTAGTCTATGTGTCTGCAGTTGTGATCAAAGTGTTGGAAAAAATTGGTTAAAAAATAAAATACACGATTGGGTTAACAAACATAAGATTCTCAATGACAGTCAGCATGGGTTTGTAAAGGGCAGGTCTTGTTAGAGCAATCTGCTGATGTTTTATAATAACATGACGAGTGTGTTGGATAAGGGAGAATCATATATAGTGATATTCTTGGACTTTGCAAAAGCACTGATTACCACATGATAAGTTGGTGTACAAAACACAGAGGATAGGAATGGATAGTATATTGGCTAGATGGATCAGAGATAATAATGATAATAATAATAATGGCAAATACTTGTTGGATTTCTGCTCAGGACATGGACTGGTTATTACTAACACCACGTTCCAACATAAAAATGTGCACAAATTCACATGGAGAGAAGAGGCCAGGAATAAGAAAAGTCTCATTGACTATATTATTGTTGATAGTGATGTTTTCTCTCTGGTCCAGGACACTAGAGTGTACAGAGGATTTGAAATTGGAAGTGATCACCAATTAGTCTTAAGCAAGATAAAATTGAATTTCATATTGAAAAGAAAAACATGTAAGAAAGTTTTAAAACGAACAAAAGTTGAGCAGCTATCAGATGTGAACTGTAGACTAAAATACACAAACATTATTCAAGAAAAAATGAAAGAGTTTCAGAACAGGAATCAGACCTTGGAGATTCAGTGGCAAGCTCTGAAGAAAGCATTGACTGATTCTGCCAGAGAGGCATGTGGTGAGGTTGTCTGCAAGGATAGAAAAATCAGAACTCCCTGTTGGACATAGGATGTTAAAGAGGCAGTGAAGGAAAAAGAAGAAAGCATATCAAAAGTTCCTGGCAAATAAGTCAGCTTGTGCTGTTAGAGAATACAAGGACAAATGTAAGAAAGCTAAACACTGTGTAAAACTAAACAAAAGTCATGGGAAGACTTCGGTAAGAACATAGAAAATAAATATCAAGAAGGTAGCAAGATATTCTGGAGATTGTTGAAGAAGCTCAGAAATGGAGGAAAAAGTGCTGTAAAAGGAATTAGAGATGATAAAGGTGATATGAAAACTGGAGAAAAAGATATCCTTGAAGTATGGAGTAATTACTTCGAAAAATTTTCTAAATGAAACTAGCAGTGATGACAGCACAGTGATAAAAAACACTGACCAGGCATGCAGTCAGGAATACATATCCATACTTGAAGTAGAAAAAGCCATCAAAGGCTTGAAATGTGGAAAGGCAGCAGGAGTAGATGATATTCGACCAGAAATGCTGAAGTATGTTGGTATAAAGGTTTTACAGTGGCTACAATGCATAGTTCAGAGGGCCTGGACAGAAGGACGAATTCCAGATGATTGGAGTAGAGCTCTCATAGTACCCATACATAAAAAGGGAAATAAAACTGATTGTGAGAATTACAGAGGTATTTCTCTACTGAGTGTTCCTGGTGAGATTTATGCCAGTATACTTGAGAAACGGTTGAGAAGAATTGTAGAAGAGAAGCTTGGTGAAGAACAAGCTGGATTCAGGTCAAATAAAGGCTGTCAGGATCAGATATTCACTTTATGACAAATAGTTGAAAAGTCATGGGAATATAACAAAGATCTGTATTTAAGTTTTGCAGATCTGGAAAAACATATGAAAAGGTGTCAAGAGAGAAGCTATTCAAAACGCTACAGTTGTATGGTGTCAGTGGATCATTATATTAAGCAATACTTAGTCTTTATTTGAGTTGTAAGTCAGCAGTTAGAATTGAAGGAAGTACAGGGAGATGGTTTAATGTTAAATCTGGTGTCAGACAAGGATGTAAATTATCACCTCTGTTATTCATTATCTGTATGGATTACATTATGAAGGAAAGTGGTATTAAACCTGATATCAAAATTGGAGATGTTAATGTCAGCGCCTTGCTTTATGCAGATGATGTTATACTTCTAAAGAAATCCGCTAAAAGTCTGCAAGATTCTCTGACTAAATTCAATTGCTGTTGTAATAGATATGGTATGAAGGTCAGCAATAAAAACACAAAGACAATGAAAATGGGCAGAATCATTGAAAATGTCAACTGTGTTGTGAATGGAAAACCTGTGGAACAAGTAAAACATTTCAGCTACTTAGGCACGATTTTTAGTGAAGATGGTAAATTAAATATAGAAACAGACAACAGAATCAGCAAAGTTGGTATGGTGGGAAGTCAATTGAATAAATTCATATGGAATAAGAGAGAAATTAGTCGGAACACTAAATTAGCTGTATACAAGACAGTGTTCAAACCAGTTTTAACTTATGGATCTGAGAGCTGGGTCAGAAGTAAAACACTTGACCAAAGACACTGCAGATATGAGAGTCCTGAGAAAGATTAGGGGAGTGAACAGATAGCATGAATGGCAATATCATATTAAAAATGAGGATATTAGGAAAGAACTTGACATTGTCAGCATTCAGGAATACGTTAGCAGAGCTAATCTCAGGTGGTATGGTCACTTAAACAGAATGGGCAAAGAAAGATTAGCAAAACAAGTGTTCTCTACCAGGTTGGCAGCAAAACGACCCAGAGGAAGACCAAGATATAGGTGGATTAATACAGTACAAAGTGCCTTAGATGACAGAAATATAAGATCTGATAATGTTGGAGTCTTGACAAGTAACAGACTGATTTGGAGGAAAATTGTAGATAGGAAGTTAGTAATTATGTAATTTTTTTCATGTAGTACTATCATATCCTTTACACCCCTTAAGGGTACATGGCAGGAATTTGATGATGATGATGACATTTTGCAACATTGAATTGTTATTCCCATTCTCATGCCCATTTACTCTCATGCCCATGTCTCTAGTCTTCTTGTAAGGCCATAATATGCATCTGTTCTACTCCTCATAGCTCATCTCTACTTTGCAAACGACAGAATATTCTCATTTAAATCTTCTCCAATATCATGAACATACAGGTTAAAAAGTATGTAAAACAGCAAATAAAATATTTTATTTACATCAAGCTGAAGAATTCTGGCTCTGTGTTGTAGTGATTTGATCATACACCTACCAAGAGGTTCCTCGTATCACATATTTAACTTTCTAACAGGATTCCTATGGTATTCGCTGTTCATGTAGCTGATACACAGTTCATGTAGCTGATACAACCACCCTATATGCAGATGATACTGTAATAATGAGTATGCTCCCTCTGACCTAGATTAGCAACTGAAAAACTTCAAAATGCAATCTTGGAACTAAAAAAAAAGTTCAAAACAAATGGATAATTGTTTCATGATGCATGACCATATTATGGTCAAACTAGGACATCTGCTTAGAAGAACATAAAAAAATACATCTGTTGCCATAAGTATGGACACGTCTAGCTAACCATGCCTTGAATATCTTGCACAGAATCACATGGGGAAAAAAACTACTATGCTTCACTACAACAAATATGAATTTGAAAGACTCTTAGATCAGCAGAAGATTTGAAAAACTAACCTGATAAATCTCAAAAGATTTCAGAAACTTTAATTCTTAGGCCTTACATCCAACAGCACCAATAGAGGGCATCCCTCATTAGGCTTTCGGTCTAATTTTTTCCACTTATTGTTGTGTGCATTTTTGGGTGTTTTTTACAATTTTAATATTGTTTTCCTGACAATATCTCAGTGACTGAGATGAAATATAGGATTGATTAAACATGTGTTAAATTATTTATTTGTGCTGTTTTTATTCCATTAAACCTTATAATGAATTCCAACCAGCAGGTAAGTCTAAATAGTTGATCTACATTCTGTCAAATGAACACAAGATATTTGGCAGAATACCGCACAGAAAAACTGTAAAAGTGTAAAGTTATGCATTTTAGGATTAAAAGATTACAAACTCATACCCCACTGATGGAAATGTACTCCAGGAAACTGATGATGCTAGGGACTTGGGAGATGTTGGTGGACAGTGAATTGAAGTTCAGGGGCATATTGCTAAGGTGCCCATGGTAGCTCATAGGATTACATGGTTATTGAAGATTAACACACAAAGATAAAGAAGTTATTATTCCTCTTTATAATGCACTAATATGCTCACACTTGGATTACTGTGGTCAGGCCTGATCACCTGGATTTCTTGGAGATGAAGAATTGGTAGAAAAGATTCCAAGGCAAGTGACCAAGTTGGTGAGTGATGTAAGGAATTCTCTTACATTTATAGATTGTGCGTTTGCGGGTTGCATAAGTTGGTTGAGGTAGAGAAGAGAGGATATGATAGAAACATTTAAGTTACTAAAAGGATTTTATAGGATTAATGCATAGAATATATTTCAACAGTTGGCTCATGGTGGAAGAACAAGAGGTCATCCCTGAAAATTAAGAATGTGGTTAACAGGGTGCACAGACCAGGTTTTTTTGCTTGGAGAGTGGTGAATAAATGGAATGTGTTTCCTGACTCAGTTGTGAATGTTTCGTCTGTCAGTACGTTCAAGAAGAGATATGATAGATATTGCATGGATAGTTTGGATCTCTCATGATGAGTCTTCGACTCCATGGATATGCCCATATAATAATAATATTCAAATTACATACTGCTAATCTTTAATGTTTGAGTAATATGAATTTGATTGTGAACATATGAAATCAAATTAAAATATAAAATGTAAGGTTGATTGTAGGACTGTGTGCCATATAGCCTACAATTTCATTCTTATAAAAGCACCGTCACATAAAAATTGCGCTCATTGAATTTTTGTTTTTCGTATCAAAATATCAGAAATGCTTTCAATACAGTATTATGAACTAACAACTTTAGAAAGCACTGAAAGTAAAATTAAACACGTGGATTTCTCATATCGAGAATGAAGTCACGCATTAAGTTTACGTTATTCAGAATACACAAAGCTACGTCAAGCCGGTTTGACAAGTATCTGAGACATTTCTTTTTAACACTAGAGGGCTAACGATAAATTTCAATATCGCTCTTACCAGGCAAGGACCATACCCGCTGTGTCGTCTTCTTCGTTTTCAAAGAATTTTTCACTAGCAACACATACGCAGTATAACATGTCAATATACAGTATATGGCAAAAACAGCCACAGTAACTCTTTTCAACGTGACAGGCATAGCGCCATGTTGAGATGTAAGGCAGGTTAGAGGGCGCTTCGGTAGATAGAAATGAAATTTTGTATATGTTCTGATAGGTTTTATTCGGGGAAACTGAACTAGCTTTCTGTTTTATTTACAGGTTTGTAACTAGTGAAATGGCGGTAGCTTACATCGATTTGGATCAAAATATTTGTAAGTTAAAAAATATTACCCTTGCAGAGTCATGCACAATAGAAGCAACCGTTGTTACAGGATTTGAATCAACCGCAAAGGAAGAATGCGAAGAAAAATTAAAAACCGAGGCAAGAGTCAAACAGGGAAGAATATTTTTTGATATACCTCTGAACAGGGTCAAAGAGGTAAGCACCTATTCCGGTACAGTTTTCTGTTCGCATAAAAAATTAAAAATGTCAAAGATATGGTAAACTTTCGATGTAACTAAACAATGAAATATTAACTTTTGTTAAAGAATTCTATTCGTTCCACTATTGATATAGTTATTCGATTCAACACTGTGTTCCAAGGAAGGCAAAGAGGGACACAGAAATAATGCCTTTATGAACCAAACAAATTACTATTACGCGACACCTCCAAGAACTCATTGTGGGAGAGCACACTAGTCCACTACACTGAACTCACCGTCTCCATACTTAAATCTCTATCTACACGATGATATCATCAACGCATGGAAAGGCTTATGTGTTCACAGTGCATGTTATTTATTTTCACGGTATTGATGGCAACACGGAATGATAAGAAAATAATATTTGTTAACTTATTTGCTGGTATTATATCCGGCATCTTAAGAGCACAAAAACAGTTTGTCACAGTACACGAAACAGTTTAGTATAATAGTGAGTCTAGTTTAATAAAATTGTAACCAACAAGGATCTAAAGTCCTAATTAGGCACCATCTATGTTGGAAAAAGAGAAAAATATTAATTATATCCTAAAATGACTGTTTCCCAGATTTTCAGTAAATTTATACAGCCATACTTGTTGAGGTTTGGAGTATGTTATAAAGCTTCTGTTGATTCCAAAAATGACCTCTGTTTAGCACTTTTGTTTTCTTCCAATTGATCTTGTGTGATAGATGTAGCAGATCATGCCTTGATATCCAAGGTATGGTCTGCTACATCCAACTTGCTATAACGATAGTGTCAGATGTATTATTTATGTTCACCAAGGCAGATGTCAACAGTTCTTCCTTTCTGTCCATAGTAAACCTGGTCAGTGAAATATCAGCAAATAAGTTAATAAATATTACTTTCTTATCATTCTGTGTTGTCATCAATACCATGAAAATAAATAACATTATCATCATTGCTTAATGCCATCTACAACCAGTAGTATTTTTGTCTGTAAATTGCATGTGTTCTCTGGCCAATTTGTCCATTTGTGAAATGAAAAAAAAAAAAAAAAAAACCAAGTTTCCAAAATAATTAGAGATTATTTTGACCTCCATATCAAGGTGATCGTCTGGAGTATACACATATGTTACAAAGAAACGAGGCATGTTATAATCTACATAGTATTCTAAAGGTGCACTAATCAGGTCAACCATTAACACTACTGACCTGACTTCAGATAAAAAAAAAAATCCCCTGCCATCAAAAACTCTGTTATCTGTTTCTTTTTTTTTCTTAATTTATTTTTTTATGTGGTTTTCCCACTAAAGGTTATTAGTAAACTAATAGTACATTTGTACACCATGAGTGGCCTAAGGATTTTTTTTTTTTTCATTTTTATCAATTATATATATATATATATATATACACACTAGGGGGGGCTCTACCTCTCTGGCACCTATGGCACCCAAACGCCCTGAGTTCTGGGCTGGTAAGACAAAAAATTTGACGTAAAATCGTTTCAAATTTTGGCTTATCTTTATATATATATATATATATATATATATATATATATATATATATGGGGTGCTTAAGGGTCAAAGCTGTATAACTAAGAGGAGACCTCCACATAGCCTTTAAAGGAATGTGGAGAACCGACCAGGGCTTCTGACCTAATGTCGAATCCTCACCTTCTCGTGGTGCACCCAGTTGGGTATCTACTTTGATACTGAACGAACGAGGATGGGCTGGCAATTTGGGATTTAGCCGACCAAATTGTATTCTTATTGGTTAAACCAAAATAAAAAATGATGGTACAACATGACAAAATTTCATGCAGGCTGGGGCGTCGCCCGGTTAAACAAGGCCCCCGTTGTTTTCGCCAGGGAACCAGGGCGAACAGCGAAAAGTCAGCTACTGGAACAAATCTGAAAACAAACCCCAACTCAACATCACCAGAGTTAAGGATCGGTACTATCAACGTAAGAAGCCTGAATGGCAAAGAAATGGAGCTAGCTGAGGAATTAGATAAGTACCAGATCGATAATAATAGGGGTGGCTGAAACAAAAAAAGACCAAAACTGGTGAGATCTTTCTGAGCAATAAATACAAAATGTTATATTCAGGCAATGACAATCAAGGAAAAGAAGGAGTAGCCATAGTATTCAACACAAAATACGAGGCTAATCTTCTTGAATGGCAGTCAGTCTCAAGTAGAGTAATTTGGGCAAATATGAGAATGGGGAACTGGACAATGTGACTTATTTGTGCCTATGGTCCCACAGAAGGTTCTACTAAGGTAGAAGTGGAGGAATTTTTTGAGGCTTTAGAAAAAGCAACTGACACAATGAAAAATGAAAAGTTTCTCCTTGTTGGGGATCTAAATAGCAGAGTAGGAAATGATTGTGAGACATACAAAAATATTTGGGGGAAATTTGGAGAAAAGAGCAAAGCTAATAATAATGGCAAATATCTGTTGGATTTCTGCTCAGGACATGGACAGGTTATTACTAACACCATGTTCCAACATAAAAATGTGCACAAATTCACATGGAGCGAAGAGGCAAGAATAAGAAAAGTCTCGTTGACTATGTTATTGTTGATAGTGATGTTTTCTCCCTGGTGCAGGACACCAGAGTGTACAGAGGATTTGAAATTGAAAGTGATCACTATTTAGTCTTGAGCAGGATAAAATTGAATTTCATATTGAAAAGAATAACATGTAAGAAAGTTTTAAAGCGAATAAAAGTTGAGCAGCTCTCAGATGTGAACTGTAGACTAAAATACAGAAAGATTATTGAAAAGAAAATGAAAACGTTTGAGAACAGGAATCAAACCTTGGAGATTCAGTGGCAAACTCTGAAGAAAACATTGATTGATTCTGCCAGAGAGGCATGTGGTGAGGTTGTGTGCAAGGATAAAAAAAAATCAGAACTCCCTGGTGGACACAGGAAGTTAAAGAGGCAGTGAAGGAAAAGAAGAAAGCATATCAAAAGTTCCTGGCAAATAAGTCAGCTTTTACTCTTACAGAATACAGAGACAAATGTAAGAAAGCTAAACAGTGTGTAAAACTAACTAAACAAAAGTCATGGGAGGACTTTGGCAAGAATATAGAAAATAAATATCAAGAAGGGGTGCTTAAGGGTCAAAGCTGTATAACTGAGAGGAGACCTCCACATAGCCTTTAAAGGAATGCGGAGAACCGACCAGGGCTTCTGACCTAATGTCCAATCCTCACCTTCTCGTGGTGCACCCTGTTGGGTATCTACTTTGATACTGAACGAACGAGGATGGGCTGGCAATTTGGGATTTAGCCGACCAAATTGTATTCTTATTGGTTAAACCAAAATAAAAAATGATGGTACAACATGACAAAATTTCATGCCGGCTGGGGCGTCGCCCGGTTAAACAAGGCCCCCGTTGTTTTCGCCAGGGAACCAGGTCGAACAGCGAAAAGTCAGCTGCTGGAACAAATCTGAAAACAAACCCCAACTCTACATTACCAGAGTTAAAGATCGGTACTATCAACGTAAGAAGCCTGAATGGCAAAGAAATGGAGCTAGCTGAGGAATTAGATAAGTACCAGATCGATAATAATAGGGGTGGCTGAAACAAAAAAAGACCAAAACTGGTGAGATCTTTCTGAGCAATAAATACAAAATGTTATATTCAGGCAATGACAATCAAGGAAAAGAAGGAGTAGCCATAGTATTCAACACAAAATACGAGGCTAATCTTCTTGAATGGCAGTCAGTCTCAAGTAGAGTATTGTGGGCAAATATGAGAATGGGGAACTGGACAATGAGACTTATTTGTGCCTATGGTCCCACAGAAGGTTCTACTAAGGTAGAAGTGGAGGAATTTTTTGACGCTCTAGAAAAAGCAACTGACACAATGAAAAAGGAAAAGTTGGTCCTTGTAGGGGATCTAAATAGCAGAGTAGGAAATGATTGTGAGACATACAAAAATATTTTGGGAAAATTTGGAGAAAAGAGCAAAGCTAATAATAATGGCAAATATCTGTTGGATTTCTGCTCAGGACATGGACTGGTTATTACTAACACCATGTTCAAACATAAAAATGTGCACAAATTCACATGGAGAGAAGAGGCTAGGAATAAGAAAAGTCTCATTGACTATGTTATTGTTGATAGTGATGTTTTCTCCCTGGTGCAGGACACCAGAGTGTACAGAGGATTTGAAATTGGAAGTGATCACTATTTAGTCTTGAGCAGGATAAAATTGAATTTCACATTGAAAAGAATAACATGTAAGAAAGTTTTAAAGCGAATAAAAGTTGAGCAGCTCTCAGATGTAAACTGTAGACTAAAATACAGAAATATTATTGAAAAGAAAATGAAAGAGTTTGAGAACAGGAATCAAACCTTGGAGATTCAGTGGCAAACTCTGAAGGAAACATTGATTGATTCTGCCAGAGAGGCATGTGGTGAGGTTGTGTGCAAGGATAAAAAAATCAGAACTCCCTGGTGGACACAGGAAGTTAAAGAGGCAGTGAAGGAAAAGAAGAAAGCATATCAAAAGTTCCTGGCAAATAAGTCAGCTTTTACTCTTACAGAATACAGAGACAAATGTAAGAAAGCTAAACAGTGTGTAAAACTAGCTAAACAAAAGTCATGGGAGGACTTTGGCAAGAATATAGAAAATAAATATCAAGAAGGTGGCAAAATATTCTGGAGGTTGTTGAAGAAGCTTAGGAATGGAGGAAAGAGTGCTGTAAAAGGAATTAGAGATGATAAAGGTGAAATGAAAACAGGAGAAAAAGATATCCTTGAAGTATGGAGTAATTACTTTGAAAAACTGCTAAATGAAACAAGCAGTGATGACAGCACAGTGATAAAAAACACTGACCAGGCATGCAGTCAGGAATACATATCCATACTTGAAGTAGAAAAAGCCATCAAAGGCTTGAAATGTGGAAAGGCAGCAGGAGTAGATGATATTCGACCAGAAATGCTGAAGTATGGTGGTATAAGAGTCTTACAGTGGCTGCACTGCATAGTTCAGAAAGCCTGGACAGAGGGACGAATTCCCGATGATTCGAGTAGAGCTCTCATAGTACCCATATATAAAAAGTGAAATAAAACTGAATGTGAGAATTACAGAGGTATTTCCCTACTGAGTGTTCCTGGCAAGATCTATGCAAGTATACTTGAGAAACGGTTGAGAAGAATTGTGGAAGAAAAGCTTGGTATAGAACAAGCTGGATTCAGGCCAAATAGAGGCTGTCAGGATCAGATCTTCACTTTACGACAAATAGTCAAGAAAGCATGGGAATATACAGACTGATTTGGAGGAAAATTGTAGATAGGAAGTTAGTAATGATGTAATTTTTTCATGTAGTACTGTCATATCCTGTACATCCCTTGAGGGTACATGGCAGGAATTTGATGATGATGATGATGATGAAATATCAAGAAGGTGGCGAAATATTCTGGAGGTTGATGAAGAAGCTTAGGAATGGAGGAAAGAGTGCTGTAAAAGGAGTTAGAGATGATAAAGGTGACATGAAAACGGGAGAAAAAGATATCCTTGAAGTATGGAGTAATTACTTTGAAAAACTGCTAAATGAAACAAGCAGTGATGACAGCACAGTGATAAAAAACACTGAGCAGGCATGCAGTCAGGAATACATATCCATACTTGAGGTAGAAAAAGCCGTCAAAGGCTTGAAATGTGGAAAGGCAGCAGGAGTAGATGATATTCGACCAGAAATGCTGAATATAAAAAGGGAAATAAAACTGAATGTGAGAATTACAGAGGTATTTACCTACTGAGTGTTCCTGGCAAGATCTATGCAAGTATACTTGAGAAACAGTTGAGAAGATTTGTGGAAGAAAAGCTTGGTGTAGAACAAGCTGGATTCAGGCCAAATAGAGGCTGTCAGGATCAGATCTTCACTTTACGACAAATAGTCAAGAAAGCATGGGAATATAACAAAGATCTGTATTTAAGTTTTGTTGATTTGGAAAAGGTGACAAGGTACCAAGAGAGAAGCTATTCAATACGCTGCAGTTATATGGTGTCAAGGGGTATCATATCAAGCAATACTTAGTCTTTATATGAGTAGTAAGTCAGCAGTTAGAATTGAAGGAGGTAGAGGAAGATGGTTTAATGTTAAATCTGGTGTGAGACAAGGATGTACATTATCCCCTATGTTATTCATTATCTATATGGATCACATTATGAAGGAAAGTGGTATTAAACCTGATATCAAAATTGGAGTTGTTAATGTCAGCTCTTTGCTTTATGCGGATGATGTTATACTTCTTAATAAATTTGCTACAAGTCTGCAAGGTTCTCTGACTAAATTGAATAGCTGTTATAATAGATATGGTATGAAGGTCAGCAATAAAAAGACAAAGACGATGAAAATAGGCAGAATCATTGAAAATGTCAACTGTGTTGTGAATGGAGAACCTGTGGAACAAGTAAAACATTTCAGCTACTTAGGCACGATTTTTACTGAAGATGGTAAATTAAATATAGAAATAGACAACAGAATCAGTAAAGCTGGTATGGTGGGAAGTCAATTGAATAAATTCATATGGAATAAGAGAGAAATTAGTCGGAACACTAAATTAACTGTATACAAGACAGTGTTCAAACCAGTTTTAACTTATGGATCTGAGAGCTGGGTCAGAAGTAAAACACTTGACCAAAGACTAGAGACCACAGATATGAGAATCCTGAGAAAGATTAGAGGCATGAACAGATGGCATCAATGGCAATATCATATTAAAAATGAGGATATTAGGAAAGAACTTGACATTGTCTGCATCCAGGAATGCGTTAGCAGAGCTAATCTCAGGTGGTATGGTCACTTAAATAGAATGGGAGAAGAAAGATTTGCAAAACAAGTGTTCTCTGCCAGGTTGGCAGGAAAACGACCCAGAGGAAGACCAAGATATAGGTGGATTGATACGGTACAAAGTGCCTTAGACGATAGAAATATAAGATCTGATAATGTTGGAGTCTTGACAAGTAACAGACTGATTTGGAGGAAAATTGTAGATAGGAAGTTAGTAATGATGTAATTTTTTCACGTAGTACTGTCATATCCTGTACACCCCTTGAGGGTACATGGCAGGAATTTGATGATGATGATATATATATATTGTAATATTTTATTTATTTTTGCATAATCTGGAAACCCTTCTCTAGAGACCACACATGGAACTTTTTCAAGCCCCTTCAGGCTGCCAAAAGCAGGGCAGTGGTCTCACACCAGGCGATGAAATTTTCTCCCAACAGATCATTATTGAAATCAATAATTTTAATAATCTGAAATTTCAATGTCTGCCATCCATATTTTTGAGATTTTTATGCCACCATTATTGTTTTCATTAGAATGCTTGATCAAAATTTCACAGACTTCTTTAAATTTGCATTCATACCAGGTTTTTTTATATGATGTTTTCCCTATTTGACCTCATGGCCAAGACACATCAAACTCCTTTGTCTCTCATCTCAATAGTTTACCTTCAAGAATCCAGTTTAAGATGGGAAACAAAACTAACAATAGTTTACACTTCCTGGACACCTTAGCTACATGCCTTCCGAATGGTAACCTCTCCTTCACTGTATACAGATCACTCACACAGGCAGATACATTCACAAACTTTCTCAACAATATGCCATTATTAAAACTCTAACCAATAGAGCGTATAATCTTTGCTCCAGTGGAACCACTCCTTCAACATTACTGAATCACATACACAGCACCTTCCTATTCAGTAACCACTAAATCCCCTTCTCAGAGGAGTCTATCCATGCAGGAGAAAAATTACGCTCCCAGATGGCAAAGGAAAGCCTTTCCTCATGGAAAAAAGAAATAGAAGTCCTTGACATGACACGTAGTAGCAGAAAGGCATGGAACTTTGCCAGCAGAATTAGGAAGGATTTCACTAAGCCAAATAAGCATCCACAGGTAATAGCTAATCAAATTGCTCACCAACGTTGCTGAATGGAAAATTCCCTAAAAAGCAGTCAAAAAATAAGATATTTAGAACCCCAAGTGAGGATTAAAATATAATTAATTCAGATTTTACAATCACTGGACTCAAAGCTGCCATAAACCTATTAAAATCTAGAAAATCTGCAGGTCTTGATAATATCTTTAATGAACAAATTATTTTGCATCCAGGACTAAACAATGGTTATTAATTCTATACAACAATTGCCTCAGAACCCAAGGATACAAACTAGCTGGAGGCATGCTAAAGTAGTGGTCTTTCTGAAATCAGGGAAAACTCCAACAAAAGCAAAAAATTAAAATTACAGACCTATATCACTACTCAGCAGTTAATTTTGAGTAGGCTACAACCACTAATTGAACCCAATATTTTTGCTGAGCAGGCAACTGGTTTAAGACCAGGCAAATCCTGTATATCACGAATTCTCAATGTCACTCAATATATAGAAAATGATTATGAGCAAAAACTAGCCACAGGAGCAGTCTTTGTAGACCTAACTGAGGCATATGATACCGTAAACCAGGGGTCTTCAACCTTTCAGACAGTGTGGGTGGCATTAAAAATTTCAATAATGCCCGCTAAGCTATGCTGCGGTATTTAGAATTGTAAGATGCATTCCAGACTCACAAGAAACACTGTGCATTTGATACTTTACATAAAATCCTATAAAAATAAACAAACTCAGCTTTAAGAGCATAGGTAGGGAGTCGTGTTCATGATAAGTACATACAATCAATACTTGAAAAAAGGTAATTTAATGAAGAAACCATTCATTTTTTACAATGTCATTGGGTAATTGGCAATGTTTTTCCTTGACCAGCTTGTCAATGTTGGAAGTCGCTATGCGCAGAGTTTTCTTGAGATGTTGGCCCGTAATCTGAGTTCTTTTGGACATCACATGCTTCATTCTGGAGAACTGCTCACATAAGTATGTGCTTCCTAATGAAGCGCAACACAGCTAATTTTGTAGCATATTCATCAAAACACGAACAGTTGGACTCAACGAGAAGCAGAAAATGAGTTAAGTCTTTTTTTTGCGAGTTGTGCCTCCCAAAGTTTGAGCTTGGCCACAAAAACTTTGATGTGATCAAACAAAGTATGCATCAGTTCATCTTTGGATTGTAGCCGCGTATTTAGGTCATTCATATGCAAAGAGATGTCAGTCACAAAGGCAAGGTCTGCCATCCACTTTGGATCATTAAATTCCGCAATCAGATTCCCTTGGTTTGCATGAATTGCTGTATTTCGCTCCTTAAGTCAAAGACTCTTTTAAGAACCTTCCCTCTGCTCATCCAACGCACATCGCCGTGATCCGCTTTGCACTCTTGGGTCAAAAACTCTTGGAATTGACGATGATTCAATACTGTTGCCCTAATCATGTTCATAACAGTCACAATAACTTTCATGACATTCTCAAATCCAATAGTTTTCAAGCACAAACATTCCTGGTGGATTAAACAGTGGTAAGGGACAAAATCTTTTCCTTCTAGTTCCAGTTCTTTCCGTATCAGTGTAACAAACGCTTCATTCTTTCCAACCATCAGTTACCACACTCTTGAGGTTGGTTTAGCCGTGGTCAAAACACTGGAGTGTTTTCTTGGCGGATTCAAAAATATCAGTACCTTTCGTCGTTCTCTTCATAGGTACGAGCACTAGCAGTTCCTCTGTCACATTGAATTGTTGATCAATACCACAAACAAAGATAGCCAGTTGTGCTGTATCCTTCACATCTGTGATCACATTTAAAGCAAGTGAATAAGACGTAAATTCGGATGACCGTTTTTTTAAAGTTCCTTCATTATCATTGGCAAGTTCTTTGACACGTTGTGCTACAGTTACCCAGACAAACTCGGTTTTTTAAACACTTCCTTATCATTTGGGCACAAGCAGCGATGAGACACTTTCACAAACTCGCTGTCCAAGAAGGCTTTTGATTTTTTATCGATTTTTTGCCGCTATTACATAACTTATTGGAAGTTTATTTTGCACTTAGTTAGACTATAATAAATTTAGTTTAATCCTTTATCTAACTGTAAGCAAACAAAGTTTGCACCTGAAAATATCTTCAGGACTGAGGTAAGGTAGTACATCCCTTGGCAACTCATAGCAAAGGTGGATCAAGCTGTCATCACTCCTTGTCTCAGTATCTCTCATAATGCAAAGCACATCTCATTGCAGATATGTATACTGCTATGCATTAAGGGAAGGGCCACTACCCAGACCAGTTTCAACCTTTATCGAGGTCTTATCAATGGAAGGCGGACCCAGAATGGTGATACTAAGCCAGAAGCAATGGTGAGGTCATATTTTCTTATGCTAGTTAACAACCGGTCTTCAGGACTGAGGGAAGGTGGTACATCTCTTGGCAACTTGTAGCAAAGGTGGATCAAGCTCTGAGTATCTCCCATAATGCAAAGCACATCTCCTTGTGGACATGTATACTGCTGTGTATTAAGGGAAGGGCTACTACCCAGACCGTTTCGACCTTGATTGTGGTCTCATCAGTGGGAGGCAGACCCAGAGTGGTGATACTTAGCCAGATGCAATGGTGAGGTCATATTTACCTATACGAGTTAACAACCGGTGTACCACCTTATTATTAAATTACTCTGGATTTAGAGAAAGATGGTGGAAGTTTATTTTACACTTGGTTAGACTATAATAAATTTAGTTTAATCCTTTATCCAAGTGTAAGCAAACAAAGTTTGCGCCTGAAAATATCTTCAGAACTAAGGTAAGGTGGTACATCCCTTGGCAACTCGTAGCAAAGGTGGATCAAGTTCTCAGTATATCCCATAATGCAAAGCACATCTCCTTCCAGACGTGTATACTGCTATGGATTAAGGGAAGGGCCATTACTCTGACCGGTTTCGACGTTTATTGAGGTCTCATCAGTGGGAGGCAGACCCAGAGTGGTGATACTAAGCCAGAAGCAATGGTGAGGGCATATTCACCATTGCTTCTGGCTTAGTATTACTGCTCTGGGTCTGCCCCTCACTGATGAGACCTCAATAAAGGTCGAAACCGGTCTGGATAGTGGCCTGTCCCTTAATGCATAGCAGTATACATGTCCACAAGGTGATGTGCTTTGCATTATGGGAGATACTGAGACAAGGAGTGATGAGAACTTGATCCACCTTTGCTACGAGTTGTGAAGGGATGTACCACCTTACCTCAGGCCTGAAGATATTTTCAGGTGCAAAATTTGTTTGCTTATGCTTGGATAAAGGATTAAACTAAATTTATTATTACATAACTTACTTTGACGCATGCTTCGCTCTCTTCCCTCTGTCTTTTAAATTAATTTGGAGACGGTTCACTTTGTCCACTCGAAGCCACCCTTGAAGGTGATCGAAATTGGATGCATGCTTTGTCACATAGTGTCATTTTATGTTGTATTCTTTTGATACCGACACTGACTCATGACAAATTAAACACACTGGCTTATCGTCGATCAGCACAAAAAAAGTACAAATTATTATTATTATTATTATTATTCATGATACCTCCAAGGAGTCAGAAGACTCATCGTGGGAGGACACCTTCTATACAACTCTGTCTCCACCACTACCGATCAACTACATCAGTGCCATCTACTGACCACCACCACAACAAGTTTATTTTTGTCTGTAAATTGGTCCACTTTTCATTAAAATCCCAACAAGAATCACTTGATTTACGCATTTTACTCATTGACGCCATAGTGATGGAAGGTGAACCTAAAAAATGATCGAAAATGGTCGTGTAATGGTTATCCACTGAATATGTCTCACACTAATGAAAAAAAGTCTGGTAATACAAAACCACAATAGGCTATGGCTGATACGACGAACCTCTGTGTGCTTATACATGAATATCACACTATTCACGACTGACTGACTGACTTTGGATGAGATCCTCTTGTATTTATATGAAAATAACAAAGTATCAAGAACCTTCGAGATGTATCTGGAAGGCACTAGACAGCAACTAATGCTTCAGCCATGTAACTGTGATGTTAGTACAATTACTTAAGTACTGCTCGGTGCTGGTAGATGTCTGAAGAAGCATTTCTATTTGATATTTATTTTTATAGGATTTTATGTAAAGTATCAAATGCACAGCTTGCCTTCCAAATGTGGAAAGCATCTTACAATTCTAAATACTTCAGTATAGCTTACTGGCTTCGTTGAAATTATTTTTTATTTAATCGTGTTTTAATGTTAAGTAGTTATTTTTTCAAAATGGCCAGCAGGCCACGGCAAAGGGTTTTGCAGGCCATGCGTTGAAGACCCTACCATAAACCATCTTACACTCAGAAATAAAATATATGGAATAACTAGAGACTATCGCCTTGTCCTCCTGATCCAATCACTCTTGGAAAGCAGATGCTTTTTTGTGGATCTGGGAGGTAGGCAGAGCCGCTGGCCTCCCCCAGGAAGCGTGTCATCACCATTACTTTTCAACATCTACGTCAATGATTTCCCCATCTTTTCAGGAACTAGAAAATGTTATGTACACTGATGACCTTTTCTCATGTAAAAGAAAATGCTGATGGTGTTTCAACACACTGTTTTGTTCACAGAGAAGTGTTGATGTCAAAATCTCTTGGAGATGAAGCGAAAAACGTTTTTGATGATGCCACAAAAATGGCTAACTTCATTAAACAAAGGCCAGTTCACTCCAGAATGTTTAAAAATCTGTGTGAAAACCTGGTCAAAGAGCATATAAATCTCTTGCTCTATACAGAAATCTGGTAGCTAAGTAGAGGAAAAGTTCTAAATAGGGTGTTTGAGCTGAAAGATGAATTGCAGAGATATTTTCAAGAAAACAATAAACAAGATTTTGCCCAAGTGTTTTGAAGATCAAAAGTGGGTGCAGATGCTAGCCTATTTAGCCAACATTTTTCATTACATTAATATGCTGAATAAGTTATTTAAATTAAGGGGATATTAAATCCCACAATGTTTTAAAACCGAATAAGAAACTCAAAGATTGGAATCAGAGAGTTTCATGCCGAATATAGTAAACTATAAAGTATCGGCGATCACTAGCGTGAGCTAATGCAAGTGACCCTAGTACGTAGTACAATACCGGACAACTCGTAGCAAAGGTGGTAAAGTTCTGATCGCTATTCTTGGTATTTTCCATAATGTAAAACATATTTCCTAGGAAATGTGTTTTACATTTCTAAGTCTATGAGCCATATGCTTGCCCAGTGAGGGCAGTGAAATTAGCTGTGTTCAGCTGTACTTAAGATGTATTTTAGCCTTTTATATTTGTAGCTTTCTGCTTCATTATATTCCGAAGCTTCCTTGATCAACGGATTTGGGTGGTTAGAACTTCACTGCTAGATCTAGAAGAAGGGAAGAGATGTAAGGAATGTTGACTTCTCTATGGATCTGGGTGTTTCTGATAAACCAAGGGGCATCCAGAATCATTCTCAGGCACTTATTCTGCAATCTCTGTAGTTTTAGAATATTTATATTTGCGGTGTGGCTCCATGCTGGGGACACATAAGTGATGACTGGCCGAATCACCATCTTGTAAATTGTTAATTTTGTTTGTGTATCCAATTTGCTTTGTCTGTTGATTATAGGGTAGAGTTGGGCTATGACCTTGGATGGCTTTGAGGTAATGTGTCTTATATGATTGCCGAATACAAGTTTTCTATCCAGGATCACTCCGAGATATTTGACTTCTCTCTGCCACGGAATCTTAACTCCCAAAAGATGAATATCCTCCATGTTGTGGATTTTCTTCCTTGTAAACAGTATGGCTGAACTCTTCTGTGGGTTAATTTGGATCCTCCAGTCCGCCAGCCATCTCTCTAATATATGTATACTGGTTTGCAATCTTCTAGTTGCCAGTTTTGGGCTCAGAGATCTTGCTATTAATACAGTATCATCTGCATATAATGCAGTGAATGTTGTTCTCGGGTTCAGAGGGATATCTGCTACATAGATTGAGAACAGGAGAGGGGCCAGAAGAGAGACCTAGGGTACTCCTGCGAAGACCCTGTGTCTGGACGAAATCAATTCTCTGACCCTCACCTGCATATATCTGTCTTTCAGGTATGAGTGGAGTATTCTTATCAACTTGATTGGAAAGCTGAACTTTGAGTTTGTAGAGAAGGCCTTAATGTCACACTTTGTCAAGCGCTTTCTCTGCATCGATGAAGTTGGCAGCAGTACTGATTTTCCAATTGAAACCTTTTGTAATGATTTCTACTAGCCTGTGGACTTGTTTAGCTGTATACTGTGGGCCTTGCAGAAGCCAAAGTGCTCGTCAGGCAAAACTCCTAACCTATCCGTTTCTGCTTGGAGTCTTGTGAGGATCACTTTCTCTTTTACCTTTCTGAGGCTGGACAACAGGCTGATTGGCCTATAGCTCTTGGGAAGGTAAGGTTTTTTTCCTGGCTTCTTCGGTGGCACGATGGTGACTGTTTTCCACACAGTGGGAAAATGCTGGAATCTGAAAATTGCATTGATAATATTGACGAGATGAACTATGGCCTTTCTTGGGAGTAGTTTTACTATTCGGTTAGTTATGCAATCAGGTCCTGGAGCCTTTTTATTATTTAGGTGTGTGACAATATTTATTACTTCAACCGGAGTAGTCAGAGTGATGTGTTCAGAATTAACAGTGTGCTGCCATAAAGTTGATCTAACATGCCGATGAATTTTGTACATAAGGTTAATATTAAGGTTTGCATAAGATGGATTGCTTTGAGATTCAGGGTTATCTATCAGTGCTTCAGCTTTCTCTTCATCTTTGTGAACTGTCCCTTTCTTTGTTTGTACAGGGGGTATGAGTTGCTTTTTGGTGCTGATGGCTCTTAGGAATTTCCAGACTGAGTAATCTTCAGTCTTGATGTTAGCCAATTTGGATTCCCATTGGTGGTTTCTATGTTTTTGGAGAGCTTCCCAGACCTGTCTGTTTAGGTTGTTCAATACTGTTTTGTCTTGTGGGGCTCTGATATTGTGGTATCTCTTTCTGGCTCTATTTTTTGCTCTGATTAGCTCTATGATTTCTTCTGGGATACGGTTGGTTGGGTGGAAGACAGTGGATGATCTGACTGATTCTATTGCTTTCTGAATTTATATGGTTAAGTTATTTACTGCTGTGTCAATCTCTTCCTTTTTACTGATATTGGGCACTGGACCAATATAATCTGGAAGAACTTTGGCTAACCTATCCCAAGGTATGAATGTGTGTGGAGGAGAGAATTGATCTGATGAACCTAGATTAAGCACTATGGGACTGTGGTCAGAAGATAATTCGTTAACTGTTTCCAATTTATATTGGTATCTTATATTTTTGAAAATGACGATGTCTAGCACATCTGAGCTACCTGATGGGCTGAAGTGAGTGGGCTCGGTGGGACCTGTCACCACTGCAGAGTTCAGCATTGCGTAGTTAAATAGTGTGTAGCCTTTGCAGTTAATTGAAGAGCTGTGCCAAGCTGTGTGTTTTGAATTGAGGTCTCCTGCTATTATTATGGAATCATTTTGTCTAAGTATGGAGTCCAGATCAGTTGTTAACAGAGGAATGCTCGTGGGTATATAAGCAGCATAAATCTTGAGACTGCCAGCATTGCTGGTATGTACTTCCACCCTGGTCACCTCAAGGTTTACAATTTGAGGGGTTGGCTATTGTATTATGATTCAAATAACTCTTAATATATATGGCAGTGCCTCCCCCCCCTGCACCAGTTCTGTCATTTCTGTACATAGTTTATCCATGGATTTTAGGGTTATTGGCTGAGCTTAGGTGTGTTTCACCAATCAGGAGGATGATATCAGCACTGAGACGAATTGCAAATTCTTGAAGCTCCAAGACCTTGTTCATTAATCCATTCGCTCATGCCACTATCATGAGTGACTTGGGTTTAAATTTTTTACTCATGACAGATGGCTGTTATAATGGTTTGAGTGCCTTGGAGGAATCTCTTTCTGGAAGATGGTGAAGGGCTTGTCTTGCTGAATTCCTTTCAGCATGGTGGCAAGCGTGACAGTTAGAACTGATGTTAGGTTGGAACCCTCTGGCTCGAGAGATGTGGGTTACTTAGTGCTGATGTTGCCGCAGCATATGTTTTGATCGTGGTTGTGGGTCATGTTCCTTCCTGTTTGGTTGAAGGTGAGGTGTTTCGAACTGGGGGATAGCCCACTAGGTTGCTTATAGTGTCATTACGAGGAGGAGCAAGATTGGCTTTTGCTGACCCTCGATTTTTTGGATTGAAAAGGCATCCCTTGTAGTTGGCGGGGTGAGGTCCTCTGCAGTTTGCGCAGCAGATAGGAGTAGTGCGTGGCTTGGAGCAGGTACTGGCATGGTGTCCCTCGTCGCACTTCAAGTACCTGTAGACTGCCTTACATAATTTTTGGGAGTGCTCAAACCTTTGGCACCTATGACACTGTCCAGCTGATGCCCTCTTTCTAAGTGGCTCAATTGTTATTTTGAGTCCGCATACTACAGTTAGATCATAGATTTGTTTCTGTGTGTGTTGCTTATTTCCACCAGCACCAAAGGCATTGGTCTTTTATCTGCTCTGAGCATCCTGCTCACCTTTACTATGGACAAGCCCTGTCTAGAGAGATCAGTGCTCACATCTTCAGGAGTGATACCTTTAGCTATCCCACATAGAACTTCAGGTTCTTTTCACTGGGTAAAGTGAAGGTGTGGTATGGAACATTGTCCATAAATCTGGTCATCTGTCTGTAATCCATGACAGTAGTGGGTTGTATTTTAACTCCCTCATCTGAGTTTTTGGCCGATGAGAACAAGATGTTTTGTTCTCTGAGGGCTGACGAGACAGGGATCCATTTTTCCTTATCCCTTAAGATGACTGGTGGTATCTTTTCTTTAAGAACATCGAGCGTTTCCATCCCTGTTGTTTTGGGTTCTTCAACATTGGTGGAGATTTTCCTTTTCTTTTTGACCATTTGGAATTCTGTATGTTTTTCCAAGGTCTGATAACTGCTGTCTTGGGGTGTAGCATCTTCCATACTTGGGGAATGTGCAAAATCTGATTGCGTCAGAGTTATCGGATCTTCACTTATGTCATCTATATTGTCCTCTGTGACTGCTGAGGGGGGGGGGATGTGTCAGAGCTTGACTTTTCCCAGCCAATTATCACTCAGCAGCTTTCCTAGTCTGAGGAATTCATTGTATACTTCCTCAAATTTGGCCTCATTCAGAAGTTTTGCCATGACAACAATAATTTAGAAATGTGTAAAGACACAGATGGAGAAAGAGTAGAGATTTCTCAGGTGTCCCGAGCAGGTTACAAGTAATCCTGTGGACTTTTGAGGGTCCACTAGCAAATCCTGTAGACACGCTCAGGTTGAAGTAATGCAGAAGACATATTTCCACATACAAGTAGCCAAAAGGTGTCACACCTTATTATTAAAATACTCTGGATTAAAGATAGTTCTTGGAAGTTTTCCACTTCGTTATACTATAAATTAAAGATGCCAAGAAATTATATTCTTGGTTTAATCCTTTATCCAAGTGTAAGCAAACACTAAGTGAAGTGATGTGAAGTCATTAGCTCTTATATACGAATTGTCCTGAAAATACTTCAGGTGCAAACTTTGTTTGCACTTGAAGGATTAAAGGATTAAACCAAGAATATAATTTCTTGGTATCTTTAATTTATAGTATAACGAACTGGAAAAACTTCCAACAACTATCTGAATCCAGAGTATTTTAATAATAAGGTGTGACACCTTTTGGATACTCGTATATGGAAATATGATTTCTGCATTACTTCAACTTTGGTATCACCTCTGGATCTGGTTCTTGCTGATGAGATCTCAACAAAGGTCAAAACCAGTCTGGGTAGTGACTAATGTTCCCTCTAAGCTGTGCGCGTGCACACGTTTTACAACTAGCGCACAAAGCAAAAAATATGCGCACATTAGATTTTCAAGATGAAATTAAAATTTATTAATTAAAGAAGTTCCACCTAAACATTAACCTATAAATTCTTTAAAAAATACGGTAACTCGGCAACGCTCAAGTCTATAACCTGACATTTTTTATTACATTCTCGAAGTTGCATAAAACTTATAAATTATTAACAGTAACCCTATTTGAGGCTAGCGATTTGATGCCAAAGTGAAAGGAGTGTGGCTTAAATGTGTAATTTTTAAGTAGCATATAAAATGGTGCACGGTTTGTTTACATCTCAGGCCTGACTCATGGAAAATTCCCAAACATGATTGGCTGATCAAATTAGTACAAGATCATGACGAATTAAAACAATGGTTTCATAATTTTAATAAAAATACAGTAGAAATCTGTTATAACGATCACGGTTACAGCGAATTCACGTTTATAACGAATAATTTTGAAGGTATATTTGAATTACATTTGATTTAATGCATGTATTTCATGTTTATTATGAATTCGTTTCACTGGAATAGCGAACAAATAATACATGTTAGTCATTCCTTTATTGACATTTCGTACGTATGCATTTTCTCGTTGTGGAAAAATGTCGGGAGTCAAACGGAAAATTTTATCAGTTTCCGAAAAAGTAAAAATTATGCAGGAGGTGGAAAGTGGCCAATCAAATCTGACAGTAGCAAAGAAATATGGTTTGTCCCCATCTACAATATCAACAATTTGGAAGAATCGCAAGTTGACTCTGAAAGCTTTTGAAAACAATTTATCGAAGTGTAAAAAACTTAAAAAGTGTAATAAAAGTGACGTTGACGAGGCACTTCTTTCCTGGTTTAAAGTGCAAAGAACCCGCTGGCTTACCTATTAGCGGACCAATTTTGAAAGTTCAAGCCGAAAATTTTGCTTTTCAACTTGGTTATAGCGATTTTAAATGCAACAATGGGTGGATTGATCGCTTTAAGAACAGAAACAATATTGTCTACGCAAAAGTAAGTGGCGAGGCGTTGTCCATTGACAAAAATGTTATTTCTGACTGGATCAAGAATGTATGGCCGGACATCAAACGAAGGTTTGGATACAACAACATTTATAATGCAGACGAAGCAGGGGGTTTTATAATTTAACGCCCAATAAAACTTTTCAATTTAAAAACGAAAAGTGCATTGGTGGAAAACTTATCAAAAATAGACTCACAGTTTTAGTTTGTGCGAACATGACCCGGTAGCGATAAAAGAAAGCTTCTTGTAATTGGAAAATCGGCAAAGCCTAGATGCTTTAAAAACATAAAGAAACTTCCCGTTGATTATACAGCGAATAAGAAGGCCTTGATGACATCTTCAATTTTCGAAAATGAAATTCGCAAGCGGGATAAAAATCTTCGCAGTGAAAACTGGAAAATTTTGTTATTGATAGACAACTGCCTTGCCCATCCTGTAGTGGCTAATTTAACAAACATAAAACATGTTTTTTTGCTCCTGAATGTGACATCTGTCTTGCAACTACTTGATCAAGGCGTAATTAGATATTTTAAATTCCATTTTCGTTGTCTGTTAGTCTTGGAACTGATAGAATGCAGAGAAAAATCCACGGAAAATGCTTATGCTTACGACTCGAAGATCAGTGTACTTCACGCAATATGTTTAATGAGTGATGCTTGGAATTTGGTGTCATCGTCTACGATACAAAACTGTTTTAATAAAGCCGATTTTGCGGAATACGACTGTGCAGAGATTGATAATTTTGTAGACATGATAATGGCGTCGCAACTTCGGGTATACCGACAGACGCTAACATCTTAAAACAAATCTCTCATGCACCAGAAGAAGATAATAGTAGTAGTGACTCCGAGGAAGAAAATAGCAATGATGAGAAAATCGTTACTTGGTGTGAAGCAGAAAGTGCTTTACATATTTTAACAAGATTTATGGAATCGCGATCTGTAAGTTCAGACGACACATTCAAGCATCTTAGTGGTATAAGGAACAATTTCAAACGTATGAAATATGCGTCTTGTGCAAAGCAAAGCACACTTGATGATTTTTTATGTAAAAATGTGAAGTTTTAAAAATAAATTTTTGTTCTTTATATGTATGTATGCACATATGTATTTATGTTACCCAATATACCTATGCTGAGAAAAATCTGAAAACATTTTTAATTCGCTCAAATTATGACCTTCTTGGATATAACAAATAACGGTTATTAAGAACAAATATATGCGTTCCCGTGGAATTTGTTATAAACGAGTTCTACTGTGATTAAATACTTTTAAAAACTTAATTAGAGTACAATTAAAAATATTGTAACGTTTCAAAATTCTCTGATTTTTAAAAGGAATTTTAAAATAGTAGGCTAAATAATAAAATTCGTGTACGTGCATTGAGATACAAAAATTTAATTAAATTAACCAAGTTAATTAAATCTAGCCTCTAGGCATATCTTTTAGCTCTTGTGTTGCCCTCGGCAACGTTTAGTGTTGGTTCAGCTTTTGCCTTGCCAAGTTATTCAGTGAATAGTGTACATTTGTAAATTTATAAAAACAATAAAAAACATTCTTCAAATAACAGAATTGCAAAAATCTGATGCACAATGTCAAATTCAAAGGGAGCAAAAGGTGTGAAGTGAAAATGAACTGCTAGCTGCTTTAAAAGTGAATGGCTGGATGAAATAGCGAAAACTGCTATGCCAAAAGCTCATGAGTTGATAAACATTCAGCTGTGTAAAATATTTATGTATGATGCTACAATTGGTGTTGTTTGTATTTATTGTCATGATGCAAAGGTTGCTGGGGATTTTGCTAATGGGAAGAAGTTTGATGTCACTTAGAAGTTGGACTTTTTGAAACACCATTTGACAAGTAAAATACATCTGGATGGTGTACACAAACTTAGGCAACAAAATTCTTCATTGCCAGCTCCAGGATATTGAAAGTTCAGATGACCGAGAGAGAAAACAATCAAACCCAGAGCAGATTAAAGTTCTTATTGACAGTGTCTTATTAGTTGTTAAGACGAATAACTCTTTACTTTCAGTTCAACTCCCAGACAGCTGGCGAAGCAAAAATTATGCATTTGAATTTCGGAAAACAATCAATTTAATTGTTGAAAACGACGTTTGAGCAAATTGCATCTGCAAATTTCCACACCTTAATCATTGATGAAAGCACTGATATAACTGTTAACAAATGTCTCATTCTCTATTTTAAGTTTAGACCTAAAGATAGTAATGAATATAAAACATATTTTGGCGGAATAATTCAGTTGCAGGCATGTGATGCCTCCTCCATTATGTTAGCTATTAAACAGTTTTATCAAGAAAAGAAACTTAATCTCCAAAAAATGGTGATGTTTACCTCTGATGGAGCTGCAGTGATGCTTGGCAAAGTTAATGGTGTCACTGCAAAACTTAAATTAGAAGTTCCACATCTTGTCTAGCAACACTGTGCAGCTCACCGTGAGGATCTGGGGATCTGTGATACGTGGATGGAAATTAAACTAATCAGAGATATTGATACATTAATGAGAACAGTGTACACACTCTTTTCTCGTTCCACGGGGAAGAGACATGAATTTAAAGAAATTGTTGAAGCGTCTGAAAATGAAGCTATTGCCCTCAGACCACTCAATGAAGTGCGGTAGCTATCCAGACATTTTTCATTACAGGCAATAATAAGAAACTACGAGGGACTGATCACATATTTTGAAAAAGACAAATCAAATGATCCCATGGTTAATCATTGTCACAATAAATTAACTAACGTGACATTCAAAATAGCTGTTAATGTTTAAGTGATGTTTTTGAAGAAATGGCTTCCATGTGCAAAATCTTACAAAGGAGTATTACACCACTAGACAGTCATCACTTTGCCAGAGGGAAGATTAACAAAATCAGGAATCAGTATTTAGAAGGTGACGCTTGCTGGTGTGACAGAGTAAATGCTTTACTTAAATAAGAAGAGACTGAACCAGTAGATACCAGGCCCCTGTTAATTTTATAAATTGTTTATGTGCACATTTAGAGGACAGATTCCCTGAGAATGAGATACAAGAATGGTCAGTGTTTGATATCTCCTCTATTTCACATTGTGATTTCTCATTTGGTAGTGAACATGTTAATGCCCTTTGTCTTAAATATCTTGATTTTCTGGATGATACTACAGAAATAATTAGTCACGTTAATGATTTCAAATTTTCTGTACAAGAAAAAATTAAATGTAAAATGATATCAAATTTTACACAAATGGTTGTATCTGCTCTTCAAAATGAGCAGTTTTGTGATTTGGCAAAGTTGATGGATATTGGAGGAACCTTCCTTGTATCTAGTGCAGACTGTGAGCGAGGTTTTAGTCTAATGAATCAAATAAAAAACCAAATTAGAAACCGTTTAGAAGAATGTCATTTGGATATGCTAATGAGAGTGAAAAGTTACCAATTATATGGAAATTCAATTAATTTAGATAATGTGTATAAAGAGTGGGTGAATGCCAAAGACAGAAGAGAGAAAAAATAAAGAGATAGAAGCTAGAACTAAACGAGATGAGAATTAGTAACGGGCTTATTATGAATGTTTAACAAGGTGAGAATTAGTAATGGGAATATTATATTATGTATGTTTAGAGTTATTTGCAAAGTTAGAAAATTTAATTAAAGGCAATCAGTCACTAGTGTTATCTTTTTTTTTTTACTTTATTTCTTACTTCTAATCAGATCAATATTAAATACATATAAAATATTTATGTTAGCTCTGTGATTGATGTCACACAACTTACTTGGTGATGATAATAATACACACACTTAGAAAATCCTATCTATTACAGTTGGTATCGTGTTGGCTTCGCATGCGCGAAGTCCCCAGATCGAGTCCTGCCCAAGGCTTGTGAATCGTGATTTCCGACTGTTTACTGGGGAGGCTACTGCTGTGTGTGGGAACACGGTGGGGAGTTGGGGTGCCCTGGCTGACGTCCCATTGACACCAGAAGGTATAGAGTGAACTAAAATCTTTTAACTTTTTTGCTTAAATGATCAGTATGGTGACTCGTATGGGTGTGCACACACTCACAGCAAAAAATTAGAGGGAACGTTGGTAGTGACCCTTCCCATAATGCATAGCATTATACATGTCCATAAGGATATGTGCTTTGCATTATGGGATACTAAAGCAAGTGATATGAAGTTATTAGCCTCTATATATGAGTTGCCCTGTCTGGAAAATACTTAAGGTGCAAACTTTGTTTGCTTACGCTTGGATAAAGGATTAAACCAAGAATATAATTTCTTGGCATCTTTAATTTATAATGTTAACATTGTAAACAACTTTATGTGAGCTTTAAGGAGAAAAAGAATTAAAAAAAAAAGTGGTGGAAACACGCCACCAGTTACATTGTATAGCTTTTGACATGTTTAATTAAAATGAAGTTTAGTTCTGGTTGTAAATTTATTTTTATATTTTTAACAGATATTTTAGTGGCATGTATTACTCAGTGCATGTTGTTATTATTATACTATTTTATTCATGCTTATGTATTATAATAACCTTTTGATACATCCTATACATTGTAAGTTCATTATTAATATATGTTTTTAAAAATTTCTCCATTAAATTGAGGGCCTGTAGTTCTTAAATTTAGACTTAGTTAAGATCTCTACCAGAGTTGGAAAATATTTATTAAGCAATCCTGTCCTTTCTTTATTACTGTCAGTTAAAATTCCACTCTTCCTTTTATGGGACCAAATGGTCCCATAAAACTCTTACTTTTTTGTTTAGATGGGAATTTTTAAAATTTCGATCGCATCCTATCATCTTATTAAGATGTTACTCATTGTTTCTTTTATGTTTCATTCTTTACTGGTAACTGATATTATGCATATAAAGCAGGATTATCAAATTGTTCTGGGGGAATGTAGCAGAAGCAGTGAATGATAGTGCACTAAATACGAATTAGAGTTTGAAGGAAGTAGTTGAAAGTAATAATGTTAATGTTGAGATGCTAGTGTGGAAAGCAATTGCACGCTTATGTGTACTCCTTCACAGGACAAAACATTAGCTCAAGTGACTGGAGAAACGATGTGTGTATGACACAGAAAGAAAGGAGAATTAAAGAAAGAGTGAATGGGAAAAGCATAAAAGTTTGAGAAACTGGGAGAGAAGTAATAGTATTGTATGGGGATTTGATGATAAGAGGTATACTTAATGAGAAAGTGACAAAAGCATGTTTTCCAGGTGCGAAGATAAAGGATGTTAGTGAAGCTGTAAATATGCAGAAGAAAGAAGCAAACGAGTTAATTGTTTTATTAGGCACAAATGACTGAAAGGTGAGAAATATGCAATGAGAGAAGATTTGAAAGAGTTGTTAGTGGAAGCACAAATGAAGAGTAAGAAAGTAAAGATGTAAGTGCTGCCTCAGTATGATAGAACAGAACTGAAGAGAAGAGCTATGATTGTCAATGAGAATATTGTGCATGAGGAATGGTGTGTGCAGTTTATTGATGTATGGAGTGAATTTGATGGATGAAAGGACTTATATATGCCCAGCAGACAACATTTAAACGGTTTTGAGTTGGTTGTTTGAAGAAAAGTGTTGTTTAGTAAGAGTGGTAATGCAAAACCAGGGAAACTAGAGATATAAGGGAGGATGAAATCAAGCATGTCTGGCCACCACTGTGATAAATGAGTGTGTGTACAGTAATGATTATGCAATGCCAAATGGAATTTCACAGGTTTCTGATTTGAAAGGGTTAGTAATAACATTAAACAGGCTTATAACTATGGGTACAAGGGATGTTGAAATGCATTCACATGAATGCAAGAAGAATCAGGATGAGGAGTTTTTGGCATTGGTCAGCTCAACTCAGGCAAAAATTATAGGCATCAGTGAGACCTGTTTGACCTAAAATAATATAGGGACAGAATGTTAAATTATTGTATTTTTTACTATTACTATTACTATTATTACAGGCAACTCCAGGGAGTCATTAGACTCATCGAGGGAGGCCCCAAATCATATTCATCACAACTATTCGACATTCATACAGTATCTATCATACCTCGCCTTAAACTCATTCACTGTCACAGCATCCACCACAGACTCAGGGAGCGCATTCCACTCATTCACTACTCTAAAAGTAAAGAACCCAGCTCTAACACCTTTACTAACCACACTTTTGCCCAGTTTCCATGGATGTCTCCTAGTCCTCCCACAACCAGCCCTGTTCTCAAAAATATCTTCTGAATTAATTTTATAGAAACCCTTCAGTAATTTGAATGTCTCAATCATATCTCCCCTCCTCCGCCTATCAACCAATTTTTGCAACCCACAAATCCTCAACCTGTTCTCATACGATTCATTCCACAGACCTGCTATCATCTTGGTCACTCGCCTCTGGATCCTCTCCACCTCCTCCCCATCAAGAAGAAACCTAGGTGACCAAATCTGAGCACAGTAGTCGAGATGGGTCTTATCAAGGCTCGATACAGAGGAACAATAACCTGCTTGTCTCTGCTTGTCAACGTATTCTTCAGCAACTAAGTGATTTGATGAGCTGATTTGGCCACTTTTGCAATGTGTCCCCTAAATTTCAATTCCTTATCCACCAACACTCCTAAATCTCGTGCCTCATCAATTTCCTGGAGCACGGTTCCACCAATGCAGTAAACTGCCACCAATCTTTTCACCCCAAAATGCATAACCTTACATTTTGCCACATTAAATTGACATCCATTCTCCTTAGCCCAGACCTCCAATCTATCCAAATCATCCTGCAAAATTTTGACGTCATCTGCATTCACTATTGCCCTACCCAACTTCGCATCATCCGCAAACAAATGAACTGTTCCTCTCAGATCCTTTCCTATATCATTTATGAACAAATTAAACAGCAGTGGTCCAAGAACAGATCCTTGTGGCACACCACTAGTCACAGGCCGTCTTGTGGACTCTACTCCTGAGTAAACCACTCTCAGATATCTCTCCGTCAACCACCCTCTTATCCATCTCACCAACCCTATGTTCATTCCCATATGCTGCAATTTACTGATTAGAATTCCATGTGGTATCCTGTCAAAGGCCTTAGCAAGGCCCAGTAGAATCACTGTAAACCCATTACCCTTATCCAGTTCAGCCGTCACTGTGTTATAATACGTGAGCAAGTTACTGAGGCATGACCTACCCTTCACAAAACCATGCTGTCCCCGATACAGTATCCCATTTTCTTCTATCCAATCTTGTATTTTCCTCTTGACTATTTTCTCTAAGACCTTGATAATGATTCCTGTTATGCTGATTGACCGGTAATTTTCAAGAGCAGCCTTGGAACTACCTTTTGTGCAGTGGAACTATTTTCCCCTCTTTCCACCCCCTTGGGACTGACCCAGTCCTGAGAGGATTGAAGGAACAGGACAGGAGGTAGGATATTCTCTTCAACTTCTAATTCTGATGATAACTGAAGAACAAAATCAACGTAATTAGAAGATAAAGAGAATTTTAGGTCTGAAAGAGATGGTTCAGACCTGAACCATCTCCTTCAGGCTGTCTGGTATGAGATAGAGGCAAATAGGACAGAATACATCGTTGGGTGCTGCTATAGATAGTGTGTGTGTGGGGGGGGGAGAATCTAGATGCCACATATTGGCAGATTATCATAATGAGTGTAATGCGAACAGTTGTTATGGGAAAGTTTAACTATGGGGACATCAATTGGAGGGAGGAAAGGGGGCATGGGTGTCAAGATGGAAGTGGGAGTTATACAGTTGCTTCCCTCTATAACATGTTTCATGTTATAGAGGGAAGATAGCCAAGGTAGACACACTGCACTGCCTCCAGTTGGAAAGTGACCATGCTGTCTTGTTCTGGGAAGTTGTCAAACATGTGGAATTCTCTATCAAGAAGGATTGTTCAACTATACCCTCTGTCCATAAAGAAACTGAACTTTTCGAAAATGGAAGAAACCAGTGGCGCCACCTGTTGTATCTTCTTTTTGTTGTCGAAAGCAGCAACCTTCATTAGTGTTGTGTCAACTGTTTATGACATTTGTTTCATTAGAAGCCTAGTTATAGTGCCAAGAGTGACAGTGTGTTTTGACAAATAGTCAAAAAAACGAGTTTCAAACAGAGAGCTGCGATTGACTTTTGTGTTAAACTTGGTAAAAGTTTTACCGAAGCACATCAAATGCTTCAAAAAACATACATTGATGAATGCTTATACCATGCTCAAATTTGCGAGTGGTTTAAGCGATTTCATTATGGGATACTAAACTAAAAGTGGTCATGTGACGCTTGAGGACGATGAAAAGCCATGCCATCCAAAAACTGGACTGAGCGAAGTTAACATCCAAAAAGTGTGTGATTTAATCAAAGAAAACCCAAAATCGTCCATGCCATTGATTGAAGATGAATTGGGGATTCCAAAATCAACTGTGCACAACATTTTGACTGAGAGTTTAGACCTTTGTAAATTGAATTCGCAATTTGTTCCCCACAAGTTGACCAACAACCAAAAAATGTATCAAATTGAACACTGCAAGTACCTCATTAAAATCGCTCATAAAGACTTGAAACAATCGTTACTGGTGACAAAATGTGGTGTTTTGAGTATGAGTTCTGAAACAAAGCACCAGAATGCTGGGTGGAGACTACCAGAAGAGGGGGCATCTGAAAAAAAGTCACCTGGAGAAGTTAAAGACAATGCTGATTTGTTTCTATGATTCCAAGAGCATTATCCACAAAGAATTCGTTCTGCCTGGTCGAACAGTCAGTAGTGAGTTTTATCTTGAAGTTTTGAAGCAATTGATAGCGAGAATTCGTCACGTACAGCGTGAATATCTTGATGCAGGCAACTGGTCACTTTTGCACGATAATGCACCATCTCATCATTCGAACATTGTGAGACAGTTTTTGAGCAAAAACCAAGTTTGTGTGTTGGATCACTTGCTGTATTCACCTGATTTAGCACCCTGTGACTTCTTTCTCTTCCCCCGACTTCATTTGCCGATGAAAGGAAAACGATATGACACCATTGAAAATGTTCAAGCAGCAGTAACCACAACCCTCAACAGTATCTCAAAAACCATTATAAAAAACTCATTTAACAAATTAATTGACCATGCCAAATGCTGTATCGAAGCTGAGGGAGAGTATATTGATTGAAATAAATAATTTGAAGAATTATAATTGACCTGTGTTTTATTTTCTATCAAAAGTTTGGTTTCTTTTTGGACAGTGTGTGTATAAGGCTGGTGATTATGAGAAAGACTCAGGAGTCGTCTTGGAACAGTGCCCTGGCTTGAGAAGCTACAAGGAAAGAATGTCAGTAGTGCATGGCAAGTGGTCAGAAGATTGCTTGAGAGTAGCAGGGCCCTACTTACACTTTTCCTGTGGCAGACTGCTCTGGATGCCCCTCCCTCATTGTCTCAGCTCTGGCAGGGTTCCAAGGGAGTGGGAAAATATGATAGTACTATTGCATTAAAGTAGCTCCAAGACAGAGATAGCAAACTTCAGACCAATTAATATATAAGGAGTGGTTGTTAAAGTATTGGAAAAGTTGTTGAAAGGTAACTCTATAATGGGTAGCATGGACTTAATAACTTAGTCACATTTTATAATAAATTGACAGCAGAATTGGATAAAGGTAATGGCTATACCATGGTACTGTTAGACTTTGCCAAGGCATTTAACAGAATACCACATGGAAAACTTACAAAAGCTACAGCAAATAGAAATGGATATTAGACTTATATAGCATGGGTGGGTGTGTGTGTGTGTGGAGGGGGTGACAGACAGACACCATAGAGTAGTATATAGTGGAGTGGAATCTAGAAGGATGATCATGACTAGTGGAGTACCTCAGGGTTCGATACTAGAGCCACTATTTAATTTGAATATCAATGACATAGGGAAAGATGTACAAGGGGATATTCAGTTGTTTGCTGATGATGCAAAACTGGGGAGAACAATAGTTGATAAAGATGATATAGGTATCCTGCAGAATGATTTAAATAAATTGGCATTGTGGGCAAAGAATAATGATTGTTAATTTAATATTGCATATGGTGTGTCATATTGATTGTATTGGTTTGTAGGAAATTGATGAGGCTAGAGACTTGGGGATAATGGTGGACAAAGAGTTAAAATTCAGAGGGCATATTGCAAAAGTTTGTAAAATAGCTAAATGAATTACTTGGATGTTGAAAAACGTGCTAACAAATAAAGATAAGGAGGTTATCTCTCTTTGTACAGTAGTCAAGAAGTGGCCAAAGGCTATGATTTGGCTTGACTATTGTGCACTGATTTGGTCACCTGGGTTTCTTAGAGACCAGGAGGTGGTAGAGAGGATTCAGTGAAGAAGGGGTGACAGGTCTGTGGAATATTGTCTGCGAGAATAGCTGGAAGGTTTGTGAGTTAGAAAGTTTAGTTGATAGATGGAAAAGAGGGAACATGATGGAAACTTTTAAGATATTAAAGGGGTTTTATAAAATTGATGCAAGTGAAATTTTTTCAATGTAAGTCAAACGACATACGAAACTTGTCGGTTTGTTTATCTTTATATATCTTAATAAACATGTGGTCGTGAATACCGGAATCTTTCTTTTGAACCTAAACCACAGAAACCTATGCCTACAAATAGTCAGATCGCTAGGGACCATTTATGGAAGTTGTGTAAGAGTGTGATTAGTAGGGGTGTGTGGACCAGATTTTTTGCATGGAGAGCAGTGAGTAAGTAGAATTGATTGCTGGAATTGGTTGTGAGTTCCCTGACAATGAATAGATTCAAGGAGAGGTATGATAGGATTTGTGTGTATAACGGTTAATTTGGTCTCCCACGATGAGTCTCTGGATTCAATGGAGATGCTGTAAAATAATAATGTCATAGCCATATTAAGAAATGCCTGTGCTTTATGTTCTTACTCAAGATGGAAACTCAATGTTAAGATAAGATGTATATATAGGATAATTATTTTTAATTTATTTTGTGGTATTTTTATTTAATATTCTTTTTTTTATTCCTTCAAGTGGAGTTTGGATGTTTTATTTTTTGGTAATGAATTCTAAACAAGAAAAATTTCTTCAAGCTAGAGTAGTCTAGTGTTGTGACTCTCAACCCAATCAAGTTGAGACTCAGTAAAGAAACTAACTTTTTTTAGCGTGGGGGGGGGGGGGGCACCAAAGTGAAAGTGTTCTAAAATATGAAAGTCAGCTTGAGCCAGTAGTTTAGAAAAAAAAAAAAAAGTTTTAATTAACGATGTTACTTTATAAGTTGTTTTAAAAGGAGGAAAAACGTCCAAACTGGAAGAGAGGATCATTTGTTTTGTTTATTTTTTTATGCTGAAACAAAATATGAATTTCTTAGTCTGTAAGAGGAAACATCTTCACTTGAGATTATTCATAACTTTAATTTCATGTCCTCTCTCTCTCTCTCTCTCTCTTTTTCTCTCCTTAACTAGGTTATAAAACTGAAAGGAATAGACAACGTATATGTTGTGACATATAACATAAACAACTTTGGCTTTCCACAGGATAAAACTTCTGTAAGTGAAAAACTAGCATCTCAGGTCTCATTTGTTGATTGGATTACAGGGCTAGAAGTGTGGAAGCAGATGTATGGATATGAACATACGACACCAATACACTTAATAGAAGACAATATTTTATATTACCAGAATAAAGAGGTGGAAAATGAACAAGAAGACAGTACAGAATCACTAAGAAAAAGAATGCCAAAGTTTAGAGTAACATGTCATAGAAGTGGTCAGAGTCATTGCTTTACATCGATGGAAGCAGCGGCATATTTTGGAGGTGCTGTGAATGATAGTTTCCACTGGAAAGTTGATATGAAAAACTTTGATATCGAAGTAGTGTTAAACATTGACAATGATGATCTTTATGTATGTATTGCTCTTACCAAAGAAAGTTTGCACAAGAGAAATATAGAACACTTTGGTCCTACATCTCTTAGAGCAACAGTTGCCCACAACCTGTTGAGGTAAACCTCAGTTTATTAGATAATAATTTGAAAAATAAAAACATTGGAAGTAATTACAATTAGTACAGTATTTCCTTTTTTCATTTCTTCTTTCTCAGAATTAATATTTTTACACTGAAAAAAAAATATGAAGCTGCACTAACTACAGTATACTCAATAATATTGCTATAATCATGATGTCCTCCCAATTTTAGTAGTGCATCCCTAAAGTTTGTCTTTGTCCACTTTACCCACAGATCCTTATCTTCTCCTCTCTTCCTTCCTTCCTTCTGCAAAACATCCTCTACCAGTCTTTGCAACCCATCCTTGCTTTCCAAATTTTAGAGCTGTACATTTTGCAATATTGAACTAACAACTCCATTCATGTGAGTTTGTACAGACTGTATAAGTAGAGAAGTGAATGGAGTTGTCAGTTCAACACTGCAAAATCCATAGTTCTGAATATTGGAAGGCAAGGAGATGGATTGCAAAGAATATAACTGGTAAGGGATATCTTGCAGAAGACAGATGGCAGAGGAGACTTCTTGTTCTACTCTGCTCATTCAGGAGTAGAAGGGAATGAGAGTTTTACATTGAGAGTCATTGATAAATAGAATTAATTGCTTGAGATGGTTAATGAATAAAATGGATTCAAAGCACACTACAATATGGTATTAGTTGGGAAGGAATCTATTGCACTACACTGAAACCTCTAGTTTTGACTCAGAATAAAGTAATTTAAATCTTAGCTAGAAACAAACACAAGGATACTGCAATGTGCAATAAATACACCAAAGCTTATAGGCTACTGTTATTCATAAAAAATGATAATGAATATGTAAGTATCAAACTAAATGCTTTCCTTAGTAGACAAGAGGCATGAAATATGTAGTTCCTAAAGCAAATAAAGAAGCAGTACACAAACATTATGCTTATTTAGCACCAAAAATATTCAATACACTACCTTTAACAATAAAATGAAACTAATCCAAATAAATACAAAACTCTAATGAAAGAATATTTATTTTCTCACAGAAATGACTATTCAAAATAATTGTATAAATGATTGGTTTTAGCATATTTGTATTCAAAGATCCAGTTTCATATGAATAATGTAAAAATTTAAATGCCATTTAATTGTTTTGTTTTATTTGGTTCCGAAGCTTAATTAATGTTATGCAACTTTTTATGTACATATTAGCATGTCTCCTGTGATTTTATTATGTTATTATATTATAATAATATATAATACGTATATTATATAGATGTACATGTGTTATATAATGATTATACATTACATAAATATTTGTAACTTTAAGTTAGGTACAGATATGATTCTTCAAAATTTTATTATGTAATACGAAGCTTAGAATAAATATTGTAAATAAATAATAATAAAGACTTTTGGGCCATTCATAGTAATTCCTGGGTCATGGATACCTGTATTCCATTCATCTAATAAATGATCTTCCTTATGGATTCTGTCTTGCTGACCAGAAGAGATACTTCTTGCTTATGCTGCCAATTTTTTTTGGTCAAATATCTTGGAAATAGTTTAGAGAATCTTAATTGGTTGATATCTCTAGAGCTATCTCTGAATAATAAATTACAAATCTGTGAGAGTAATCTAACTATTGATTAGTCTCAAGTTTTGGGATGATGATGGTGCTTGGCATAAATTCTTGTTAAGCTTCTATCATATGGTTCCTAGCTTGTACATTATTTGTTATATCAGAAGATCTTTATTCGGAAACTTTACAATTGATGGTGTTATTCAATACAGTCATCCCTCAACTTATGTCCGTGATCTCATAAGAGAATAAATAACATTTTTGACTATACTTTTGAACAAGACACAAGAGAGCGTAATGTAAAAAGGTTTCTATTTAGCAACAATGCATCATGCGCAGTGAGAAAGCAAGTTCAGTCGGCAATCAGCATGTGGCTTCAACAGTTCCTCTGTTGATTTTGTGTTTGAGAAATAGGTTATTTGTGTTTATCGTTAAATATTTCGTGATATTTTGTGCACCATCCCTCCTTCCCACACACCCAATAAAAATATCTAGCGAAGAATCACAGAAAAAGAGGGTGAGGAATTGGTCTTGAAATGAAGTTGTAAAAAGTTGTAAAGCAACATGAAGCTAGTACGCCTGTTACTGTGATCACACATCACTTCGGATGGTCTCATTCTACAGTGACAACCATTTTGAAAAATAAGGATAAAATCGTAGAGGCTGTGAACTATCTGCTTCCATTCAATCGATGATAGTGACGAAGCAATGACAAGGTCCTATTGATGATATGGAAAAGCTACTTTCATCATGGGTGGAGGACCTAAACCAAAAACGCATAACCCTTAGCACTATGACCATAACTGCTAAAGCACTAAACCTCTTCAAGATGTTGAAGAAGAAAACATGGCCCAATTATGACAACGAATTTAATGCTGCTTCCGGTTGATTCATGAAAGCAGAGTTTTGCACTGCATGAAGTGAAAATGTGTGGTGAATCTGCAAGTGCTGATGAGAAGCCTGCCAAGGAGTTTGTAGAGAAATTGGATAAAATTAATTGCCACAGCAAATATTTAATAAGGAAGAGACCTCCTTGTTTTGGGGGAAAAAATGACCGTTCATCCACCAAAAGTAAAATCTATGCTTACTTTTAAAGACCATATTACAATTCTGTTAGGGGTAATGTGGCTGGATATAAACTGAAACCATTTGTGATATGGCACAATGAGAATCCACGAGCCTTCAAAATCATTAAGAAGCATACTCTTCCAGTTCATTATCGGAGCAATAAGAAGTCATGGATGACTCAAAAATTGTTCGAGGATGCCTTAATCAACTGTTATGCCAGTGAAATGGAAAGCTATTGTGTGAAAGAAAATGTAGAATTTAAAATTTTATTAATTCTAGGTAATGCTTCCAGTCATCTATCTTATATCGGTGATCTTCACCAAGTTCAATGTCATGTTTCTCCCTCCAAACACCTTCATTGATCCAGCCGATGGATCAGGGAGTTTTTGTAGTGTTTAAGGCTTATTATTTGAACAGACTTGATCAAACTTTCATGCAATTCTTCAGAGCATTCAATATTTATCATGCTATTAAAAATATTGCTCTGCCTTGGGACGAAGTGATCTCTCACGTATGAGTAGCATATCGAAAAAGGTTTTTACACGGTTTTGGAAGTTTTTTATAAAAAATGAAGACCTTTGTAAGTTGAGTGAAGAAATAGTTGGCCTAGCAAACAATCTGAATCTCGAAGTGAATGATATGGGGAACTTTTTAGTGCCACTGAAGACCAATGAAGAATTGGTTGAACTGGAGGAACGCGTTACAGAAGAGAAAGAACACACGAAAAGGAAGGGGTGGAAAGAAACAAGATGAGATATAGTATGCCCATACTTGCTACAGTTTAGCTTGGCTTTGTGCCAAGAATAGTTGATTCATGCTAAAGGAGATATAGAAATGAAGGATGTACGAATTGGTCACCAATATGCAAAATGATGTGCTTTCTTGTCTGTCACTGTACTAGTAGTAGTTTGATTTTTGTTGCCGCTTTTTTTTTGCATTAATTTTTTTATTATTAATTTGTATGATGGATCCAGTAGTCAACAAGTTCTGGTGTTAAACCTTTCAGAAGCTCTTGCAAAAGAATATTGAATAATGTGCTGACATTCTGCGAAAAAGAATCGTTAGAAGGCAGTCTCCTTGTTCCCCTTTCTCAAGACAAAACATGCAAGTGCAATTGCAGGCATATCGGAGTCGACTGTTAAAAGAATTCGTATGGAATCAAAAGGTGAAGGTAAACCGAAATTTAAATCGCCTAAAAAGCACCAGAGAAAGAAAACCTTTGAAAACATAGCTTTAAATGATTTTGATGTAGACGTTATAAGAAGAACTATTCACAAATTTTACATGGTTGAGAAAAGATTGCCAACCGTTCCGAAATTGATTCCTGTTGAAAGAAAAAATTAATTTTACTTGGAAAAGAGAAACTGTAAGGAAAATATTTCATGAAATCAGATTTTGTTTCAAAAAGTCCCAGAATAAAAGGAAACTTATCATGGAGCGAAGTGACATTGCTTTATCTAGACCACCGTATTTGAGAGCAATAACGATCTTTCAGAGAGGTGAAAAGACCGATGGTGTATCTAGATGAAACTTGGATTGACAATAATTTAACTTATGGAAAATGTTGGCAAGCAATCTAAAGAAGAATATGGGGTGCTACAAACCGGAAATGCCTCACAGGGCATAATAATTTTGTGTGCGGATGGAGAAATGGGTTTTTTTTACCAAATTCAAACTTACTATACAAAGCAATTCAACTACTGGAGATTACCATGGGCAAATGAATTCTATGATCTTTGAAAATTGAGAAGAAGAAAAACTGACTCCAAACCTTCCTAAAAATGCTGTTATTATAATTGATATTGCTTCATATCACTCCATTCAATTAAACAAAGTTCCAAATGGGTTTAATAAGAAGCAAGTTGGCTTCTTATTAATTGGCTTGGCTCTCTGAAAATAACATTTCTCATTGGCTCTCTGAAAATAGCATTTCTCATTCCCCAGATATGCAAAAAATTGAATTGTTTAACTTGGTCAAAAGAAACTCGCCCACAACTAAACTATTTAAATTTGAAACGATGCTCAAAGGCATGGATTCCTAGCTTTGAGGCTACCACCATATCATTGTGATATTAATGCTATTGAGTATGCTTGGGCAGAAGTGAAAAATTTCATTCGTCATCGCAACGTAACTGGGGATATTGATATGTCAAAACTTTTTAAGATTTCAGAACAGGCGATTGAAAGTATTATAGTTCAAAACTGGGAAAAATATTGCTCTCATGCAACCTCATTGGAAAATATGTATTGGGACAGAGACCGAATTATCGAAAAATTATGCGAACCTTTGGTGATCAATTTAAGTGAAAGTGATGGTGATTCGGACACCGATTCAGATGGCAATGAAGATTAAAAGGATTTGATAATGAGTTTTATTTTATTTTTTTTTTCAATCTTTTTTTTTTTTTTTTTTTTTTTTGCATGTTTTGGTTAAAAAGTCACAACAAGCTATAAATAAATTGGTTTGGGACATTAAAGTGTCTTTGTTCTCTCAACTGTAAGTTTAGAATATCTAAGGTCATTTAAAAAAATTTGTTTTTCTGTATAATTATTTTTATTTTATACAAAACTTTCTTAAAAATAAATTTCGTGAATTTTTTTTTATATTATACCTTTTTTAATTTTGTTAATACTCTACATATATTTTTTCCAACTGTTATACAAGCAAAATAGTTACCACTTTAAAAACCACAATGTTTGTAAAAGAAAAGCTAAATTTCCTGACCTGTAATAATAAACAAACTCATTCCTGAAGATGGATTGATTACCCTATTATCAGAATGGATTCTCCTTTTTTGTGACATGCACAGAAGCCTCGAAAGGTTTCGCATCTGTGGGCATACTATAGTTAAACAATTCACAGTCAAGGGTCTTGCAGAAATGTTCTCAAAATGGCTGAAGACATGGACCCCAATGTTGAAGGCTACTTATTAATAGAAAGGAAAGTACATGATGCCTTTGTTTGTTGTAAACAAATTTATGATGAAAAAGAAGAAGAGGAATAAGCAATGCACATTGGATGTTTTCATCAAAAAACAAAAGTTACATCAAAAGAGCTGCAGCTTGGTCCTTCCAATAGGGAAGGTAATGAATTGTGGAGGAAGATTTGGGTGATTATTCTCCTGTTTTATAGTGGCAGTAACACACAGTATAGGTTTATAATACGGTTTAAAAATTAAAATGACAGTATACTTATTACAGTTAAGTCCCTAACCCCCTATAACTCTGTTGATTTAGTGTATTAACTTATGTCTGACCAACTTACATCCTGCCGGATGGAACAGAACCCTGACATAAGTCGAGGGATGACTGTGTTTTGATATTCTATTCAATGCAATAGAAAATAATCTCTTTTTTCCCCATTGTTCATTAAGGCTCTGATAACCATGTCAATTTCAATTTCAATGCTTTGTTGAAAAGCACTGAAATTTAATCCTCAAATAAGAGAGGATTAAATTTCATTACTGAAACTTTTACCTCTTATAGTTTGTAAAAAAAAAAAAAAATAAAATAAAATAACTTCTTTCTGTCCTTAATTTTGACACCACCCAGATCACCAACAAGATGATTTCTCATGGGATAATTCTAATCTGAGATTCTTGGCATAGTCATAAACATATTATAAATATTACTTCCTTAGCAATTCAAGAAATTGCTAAGGAAGTAATATTTATACTCATGATTCTGCAAAAATCACAAATTAATCTGGCTGTTGAATAATATCTTTGTGCTTATGGTAGTGTTCAAGAATACCTCCCGCCCCCCCAAAAAAATCCTTGATTCTATTATATTGATTAATAACCCATCTTTCACAAATTGCTCTGCTCTTTCATACAGATATTCAGTGTATACATCTTGCATTTACTAGAAATTTGTCATTGTTCATAAGAATTGTCATTAATAATTCTTGCACTCTCCTCTAAATCTTTTAAAACACATGCAGTGCTATGCAGTACTAAACTTTCAAGAATAATCTACCTTCCCCTTCATTTATTCCATCTAATTGCTGTTTTTATGGAACAGTCTTTCTTATGTATTTCCTAATAAATACAATCTGTAGAGCTTTAAACTCAAATTTAACAATATTCTTAAAAAAATTATAAAAAACAGAGGAAAACTCACTTAAAAACTTTATTAACGTAGAATTTTCACATAAGTATCTTAGGCATCGTCAGTACAAGATCACAGAATAGTATTAAACATTAACAGACAATTCTGAAAAGCACCACTTGAGTAGCTAATGTAAGATAACTGAAAGAAGGTCAATAATTTCTTTATTTAAAAAAAAAAATTATATATATATATATATATATATGATATAACTGATTTACTCAGCTGAGAGACTTTTTTTTTTTGAACTAGATTAAATGACTATAATGCAAGAGATAAAAAATAGAAATGCTATTTTAATTTAAGTAAACTGCACAACTAGTTTTGCAGTTTACTTCTTGAAAGACTTTTTCGGGTGCATAACTTGAGGCAACTACCAACAAACATTGCAAAAGGAAAAAGCTATACCTTAAAGTGTTAGCATATTAATGTTTGAAGCTGTTCTGTGTATCTCTTCATTGTTGGGCGTGCGTACGCATTCAAGGTCTCGTGAATGCCAGAGTTGGAAAGCAACACAATGATCGTGTGAGAGATTATACCTGAGGTTGTTGAGATGTACTGGATGGAGGACAATTCTTCTTTCCAGTTCATCATAGCATATTCAAAAAGAAGAAATTATGGCTAGTTTTATGTCATTTCCCTCTTTCTGAATGTGCCTACAGAAGACGTTCTTACTCTGTTAAAAGATAAATTATCAAAAAAAAAAGTAATGTCTTTATTAACCCATTGTGTTAATTTTGATTATTTCCATTTTAAATATGCTATTTAGAAACAGAATTTTGATTTAGCCATGGACAATCCTTTATTGCCCATACTAGCAAATTTATATTTGTAATCTTTTGAAGAAAAAGATTACAAATATAGATTACAAAGATCCCATTGAAACCTAGATTCTGGAAAAAATATATATATAGATGGCATCTTCCTAATCTGGAGTCATGGACCTGAGTCTTTAAAGAATTTCCTAGATCCCCCAACAGTCAAAAATCCAATTTACTGCATGCAAAATTAGAGATCAATGGCTCTCTTCTGTTCCTAGATGTCAAACTCACTCATGTATCTGAGAAATTAAAAATCTATTTACAAGAAACCCCACTCACACCAACAGATCTCCATGCACAATCCCATCACTATCCATCTCAAAAACTTGGTAATTTTTCTACAGTAGGCAAACGTGCTCGCTCCCTACTCTGTGAAGAAGATATTAACAAAGATCTTCAATTTCTTCTTGCAACCTTCAGCAAAATGGTTAAACAGTTAATAAGCGACTATTTAATCCATCTCCTCGCTATATTGAAGATAGAAATAGTGAAAAAGGCTACATATCCCTACCATATTATCAGTTCCATTTTGCCAAAGTTCTTAAGAAATATAAATAATATTTTTTAAGAAACTTAAACTCCATTCCCGGCTCAGTACACACAACCAAGCAAAAAAACATAACAGCCTGAAATATCCCCATGTTTACCATATTTGGTGCAACAGCAATATACCTTATTTTGACCAGAGACGGGAAAATCCATTGAATTATGTCTAGAGGGACATAAAAGAGATGTCACACTGGCAGAACCAGACCAAGTGTTCTGTCAAACCATGTCCTGAATTCTGCCAATGCTAATGATGAAAACCATCATTCATCCAGTCGTATTGGACAAATCAGAAAATATCTTTTGATGCTATGATGAACTGGAAAAAAGAATTGTAGAATCTAAAGAAATTGTACTCCATCCAATACAACTCGACACTCACCTCAGCTATAATCTGACTGTCATTGTGCTGCTATCCAACTTTGCCGTTCATGAGACCTTAAATGCGTGTACACACCCAACAATGAAGAGAGATACACAGAACAGCTTCAAACAGTAATACATTACTCTTTAATGAATAGATTTTTTTTCTCTCGCAATGTTTGTTGGTAGTTCCTCATTTATGCACCCGAAGAAGTCTTCTAAGAACACAAAACTAGTTGTGCAGTTTACTTAAAATAGTGTTTCTGTTTTTTATCTCTCGGCTTATAGTCATTAATCTAAAATAAAGTTAGGAAAGATGAGCAGATTTAAAAAAGCACTACCTTCCACAAAGGGGATAGATGTAGACCATCAGATCTGTTTGAGTTATTGAGTTATAATGTGCCATCATTATGCTGCATATAATGATGGCACATTATATGCAGCATAAATATTCTAGCCTGGAAGTCTGAAAAACTGAATTCCATTTTTGCTTCAATACGTGAGCATAAGATGTTCAAAAATATTTTGCTGGGTGGCTGATGAGGCTAATTGCCATAAACTTATTGCACTTTTTTTGCTGTTTCCTTTTTTTTTTTTTTTTTTTTTTTTTTTTTGGAATGGGAATAACGATAATTGTGCACCAGTCTTTTGGCCAGATCTAAGTGCTCCACCCGCTGTATATTTTGTGGAGATAGGCTCTCTCCCTTCTTTAAGTAATTCTGTTGGAATATTGTTGATTCCTATTGTTTTTCCTGATTTTGATCTCAAGATGACTCTTTTTGCTTCTCTGAGTATAGGATAATCACTGCTCTGTTATCATTGGGACAGTTCCCTGTATGTTTTGTTGGTCCAAGCCATCATCACACATTTCAATATTTTTCATAATTAATTTGATATGCTATTGTATGGTTATTCTTATGAAGATTATCCTCAATTTCTTTGCATCTTTTAGATCACCATTTATTTTTTGCAAACTTTATTAATCTGTCTGTTCAGATAATTATACTGTTCATTGTTGTTCCCAGTTTTGTCAAATTGATCATAATCTTTTCTGTTGTAGTGTCTTCAGTCTACAAATTCTCAATATGTCTTCATAATCAGTATTCCACAATCTTGATATAATTTTTAACACTTTCCTTTGCAGTCTCTCCACTGCATCAGAATCATTACAGAAACCAGGAGGAGGTTAAGATATATCTTGTTGAATGGGAAGATACATGTCATTTCTGATTTTCTTTATTTCTTTGGTGAAAATCAAGTTGAGAACTGAGGAATGAAGGAGGAGACAGGATATTAGAATTGTGTCAAGAACAATTTTATTTATTTATTGCAAATACTTACTTTCAAAGACCTGTACACAGTAGTTTAAGTGAGATCTCGCCAAGCCCTTGTAAAGAGGTAAAATGACTTCCTTATCTTAACATATCAAGGTTTATTATAGCATTGCAATTATCCCCTGAGTTGTATTTGTAGTCTTTTTTATATTGCCCTATAACTTTAACTTCCTATCTACTAAATCTCCAAGATCCCCTAGCCCGATTAATTCCATTGTCTCAACAATATGACATTAGATATCGGATCACACCAAAGTACATTACTTTACATTTACTAACATTGCACCGATAAGCATTTTCACATGCCCACAATTCCAGTCTATTCAAATCATTCTGCAAGTGTTTCATATCAGCAAATAGGCTATATGTTACCTGCCCAATCCTTCACAATGTCATTAATGTATAGATTGAGTAACAATGGACAAAGGACTGATCTTTGTGGTACACCATTAGTTACTCTAAAGCCTGCAGACTTACATCCCTCCGTTATAAGACTTTTTTATATGTCAATCAGCAATTGTCTTATCCACACCAATTTTTATAATTCAGTCCCATATTCCCCAATTTATGCAACAGGTCTTCCATACTGTATTCTGTCAAACTCCTTAACGAAATCCAAAAGTGTTATGGTATAGCTATTCCCTTGTCTAAATCAGTAGTAACATTATCATAGCATAGCACTGTACTGGATTGTATTGTTTTGTATTGCGCAAGTTGCTCAAACATGGATATCATGGGTTTACTAAGAGAAAGTCATGTTTGAGCAACTTGTGCAAAACAATACAATTCAGTACAGTGCTATGCTATGATAATGTTACCACTGATTTAGACAAGGGAATAGATACACCATAATACTTTTGGATTTCGTTAAGGATTTTTGACAGAATACAGTATGGAAGATATTGTATTCTGTCATATGTACTCTATACTGTTCTGTCTTACAAAGTAGAAATTCTTTGTCAGCCCATTTCTGAATGTCCAACCTTTGCCAAAATTTTCACCACTAGTACAGGGATACTGATTATTCGATAATCGGATGCATCAGTCTTTGCACCATCCTTGTGCAATGGGATTACCATACATTCTGTCTATGCCTATGGAATCTTCCTGTGTTGAGACTTAAATTATACAGCCTGATGAAAGGAATAGCCAGTTCAGCTAAATGCTCTTTAAGCATCTATGCTGATATCACATCACTTCCTGTTGCCAAATTCTTATTCAATTTGTGCACCAGCTCTAGTACCTCCTTCTCATACATCTGAGTTTCTTCATCCATTAAAGAGTAGCAGTGAGTGCAATGTTGCATACACCATGTTGATAGCTTTTAGCAAAACGAAACTCATTAGTTGAACTATCTCTTCTGCATTTGCCACCTGCATACCATTGTATTTACTAGAAGTATTTTTTCATATTCATTCCTTCTTTTACTTGCAGCATAACGATAGAATTCTCGTGGGTTGTCTTTAGCCAGTTTCTTTTCATACTCAGTTTTCCTTACAACAGTTGTGAATCATCTGACCTTAGTCTTTTCCCTATGAATCTCTTGATGTTCATTACAAAGTAAAGTTCATTACACTTCTTTCATTCCTACTGTGTTTATTCTTCGAACTCTTGGGACGCATTCCAATATTGCATCATTTAAGTATTTTTCATTTAAAGACTTCCCATCATCCAACAACTGATACCATGGAACCGAACCTATCAAAATCCTCAGTTGGTCCTAATCTCCTGTTCAGCATGTAACCTTTCCTGAATGGAACATACATAAACTTAGCCAAGTGATCACTGTCACCAACTGGAGGCAGAATTGTTACATATTTCACTGACCCCCCCCATTAACACTTTTTGTCTGCAAGTTCTTTCTGTCACATGCTACTTGAGGAAAATGTCTCACAACAGCTCAGTAAATTCAGTTTCATTCTTCTCATGAGATTTTACTTCTACCCAATCAGTATTCAGATAATTAGTCCCCTATTATGATTACTCATTTTGTATCCATCATCTTTATTTGGTGATGCATTTCTTCATTGCTAGCATCTGATCCACTAGGTCAGGTAACAACACTCCACTATGTATTTGATGTTTTCAGACTCCACCTCACACCAGATAGCTGCAAACTCAGTGCCACATGAAAATGTTACAATCAGTATTACAATCATAGGTCTCAAATCTAACTAGATTAAAGTCATACAATATCTTTAGCAGTACATTCCCTCCACTCCTATCATGTCTATCCTTTCTAAAAATACTCCCTGTTGTACCCTTCACATTCAATACCAGTGAGTATGTCGGCTTCTGATAGCCATGTTGCATTAATGTCTGCAATCTGATGTCCCAACGTACTGATATAGACAACAAACTCTCCCCCTTTGTTTCTGATGCTCCAAGCATTTGTGTACAGACGATAAGTTGCCTGGATGTTTTTTGTATACTCTTTTCTGTAATATGCATGACAGTTGGACAACTTCCACATCTCTATTCTTATCTCTTACTTATGCAGAAATCCTTGCATATGCTTCATGGCTCCAAACTGGACAAACAGAAAATCTCCTCTTAATCATTTCCGTGATAATGCCATTCCCATCATTAATACAGTTACATAACATTGTCACCTCTTACACATAGATTCTCACCATTCCTTCCATTATAATTTAGTTTTCTTGATTCTCTTGATATCAAAGTGTAGGCTTTCCCTCTTATACAAATTCAGCCTTTCCTCAAACTCACTCCCACATCCAAAAAACTTGTATTCAAAATCTCTTCTTCTTAATTAATTTCTATCATATCTGGATAATATACTATTCATTTGCAATTACAATTTTCATGTTATTATTATTATAAAAAACCTCCATGGAGTCAAAGACTCATCATGGGAGGTCCACTGTTATGCACACAGTTTATCATACTGTTGGTTCGTTGGTTTATAGTTTATTTGGCACAAAAACTACAAAGGTCATACAGTGCCATATTAAAGGTTACAACATTAGCATTTACAGAAAATTATAAACAGTATATCTGTACAAGAATCTAGTTCCACAAAGCAGCATCTATAGATAAACAGAACTGCTGCAGAGGGCACAGCAACACACAAGGTCAGAGGTTATTACAGTAGTGCAAAAATAGTTAACAATATAAGTTAATACACAAAATATGTAACACTAAGCCAAGGAATGCAGTATCTACATATATGTAAAATTATAATAGATGCTTTTATAGCAGTACAAAAATAGGCAAAAAGGGATTATTATATAATATGCATGGATGAAAATTAAATTTAGCAATGTAGTATAAACTGAATTTAGCAATACATATAAACAAGAATTACTAGAAGGTATAGTTCGCCCACCGTTTGTAGATCTCTCCTTGGCATTTTGCCAAGAATAGTCGATTCATGCTGAAGGGGAGAAAGAAATGAAGGATGTGCGAATTGGTCACCAACATGCAAAATGACATGCTTTCTTGTCTGTCGCTCTACTAGTACTAGCTTGATTTTTGTTGTCGCTTTTTTGCATTATTTTTTTATTATTAATTTGTATGATAGATCCAGTACAGTCAACAAGTTCTGTTGTTAAATGTTTCAGTAGCTCTTGCAAAAGAATATTGAATAATGTGCTGACATTCTGCAAAAAAAGAATCTTCTCCTTGTTCCCCTTTCTCAAGTCATAAAACGTGCAAGTGCAATTGCGTGTGTATCGGGGTCGACTGTTAAAAGAATTCGTAGGGAATCAAAAGGTGAAGGTAAGCCAAAATTTAAATCTCCTAAAAAAAAGCACCAGAGTAAAGAAAGCCATCGAAACTGTAGCTTTGAATGATTTTGATGTAGATGTTATAAGAAGAACTATTCAGGAATTTTACGTGGTCGAGAAAAGAATGCCAACTATTCCGAAATTGATTCCTGTGCTTAAAGAAAAAATTAATTTTCCTTTGAAAAGAGAAACTTTAAGGAAAATACTTCATGAAATCGGATTTTGTTATAAAAAGTCCCAGAATAAAAGGAAACTGATCATGGAGGAAAGTGACATTGTTTTATCTAGAACGGTATTTGAGATCAATAAGACATTTCAGGGAGGAAAAAAACTGATTGTGTATCTAGATGAAACTTGGATTGATAATAATTTAAATTATGGAAAATGTTGGCAGTCTAAAGAAGAATGGGGAGTGCTACAAACCGGAAATGCCTCGCGGCGCATAATAATTTTGTGTGCGGGTGAAGAAATGGGTTTTTTACTGAATTCAAACTTACTATACAAAGCCAGTTACCATAGGCAAATGAATTCTACGATCTTCGAAAAGTGGGCAGAAGAAAAACTGATTCCAAACCTTCCTAAAAATGCTGTTGTTATAATTGATAACGCTTCATATCACTATTCGATCAAACAGAGTTCCAAATTGGTCTAATAAGAAGCAAGTTCTTATGGATTGGCTCTCTGTAAATAACATTTCTTATTCCCCTGATATGTAAAAAATTGAATTGCTTAATTTGGTCAAAAGAAACTCGCCCACAACTAAACTATTTAAATTCGACACTATGCTCAAAGAACATGGATTTCTAGCTTTGAGGCTACCACCATATCATTGCGATATTAATACTATTCAGTATATTTGGGCAGAAGTGAAAAGTTTCATTCTCCATCGCAACGTAACTGGAGGTTCGACATTGACATGTCGAACCTCCAGTTACTCCTTTTAAAGGTTCGACATGTCAATGTCGAACCTTTTTAAGCTTTCAGAACAGGCGATTGAAAGTATTACAGTTCAAAACTGGGGAAAATATTGCTTTCATATCACCTCATTGGAAAATATGTATTGGGACAGACACGGAATTATCGAAAAATTATGCGAACCTTTGGTGATCAGTTTAAGTGAAAGTGATGGCGATTTGGACACCGATTCAGATGACTATGAAGATTAAAAGGATTTGGTAATGGTATTTTTTTTCAACCTTTTTTTGCATGGGTTTGTTAAAAGAGTCACAACAAGTCATAAATAATTAATCGGTTTAGGACATTAAAGTGTCTCAGTTCTCTCAACTGTAAGTTTAGAATATCTAAGTTCATTTGAAAAAATTTCTGTTTTTCTGTATAATTATTTTTATTTTATAGAAACGTTTCTTAAAAATAAATTTAGTTAAATTTTTGTTTTATGCTATACCTTTTTTAATTTTGTTAATACTCTACGTACATTTTTCCAACTGTTATACAAGCAAAATAGTTACACTTTAAAAACTACAACGTTCGTAAAGAAAAGCTAAATTTTCCTACCTGTAATAATAAACAAACACATCCCAGAAGACAGATTGATTATCCTATTGTTGGAATGGATTCTCCTTTTTCTGACATGCACAGAAGTGTCGAGGGACCTCTAATCGGTGGGCGAACTATACACAAATAGACAAGGTGTCCTACAGCACTACATGATTATTTTAATAAAGCAATAAATAAGATGCATGCACAAAATTTATGTTAAGCAATGCAGTATTTACATATAAACAAAATTACTGCAGAGGTGAGGTTTCAGTAGTACTTAAATAGATAACAGTACAGGTTAACATATGTATATACAAAACAAGTCAAGACAAGTGAAATCTTATTATATGGTATCTACATATAGTAAGATTACAACAAACATTATTATACTAATACTTAAAGAGTCAGAAAGGAATTATACAGCATATATGCATAACATTTAAGTTTAGCATTATCGTATTTACATATTAACAAAATTACAGCAGGGTGATACAAATATACAAGATCAAGGCCTACTGTAATACATAATTGGTCAGATTTAACCTAATGAATAATATGTATCTATAAAAGTTAAGTTAAGCAAAATAGTATTTACATAAACACATATATAGTCAAATGTGTTTGTACAAATTAATTCTTTCCAAAAAATTAAAAACATCATGCAATTTGCCTGAATCTGCTAGCATTTCCCTGGGTGTATCCATATACACTCAGGGAAATGCTAGCAGATTCAGGCAAATTGCATGATGTTTAGTTGCTTGGTTAAATAGGTGATATTTTCATTCCTCTCTCGTGTAAATTTTTGACAATCTACCAGAATATGATGAATAGTGAGATGTGTGTTGCATTTTTCACATACGGGAGGGTCATCGGCTCTCAGTAAATGAAAATGCGTAAGGTGACTGTGACCTGTGCGGAGCCTAACGAGAACAACCTCCTCCCTTCTCTTTGTACATTGGCTAGAATGCCAGTGTTTAATTTCAGGTTTAATGTTATATAATTTGTTTGTTAATGCTTCTTGCCATGTTGACTTCCACTGAGCAATTAGCTTTGATCTTGTAAGCTGTCTGTAGTCTGTATATGGAACTGTCAAACAGCATATGGAGAAGGTATGAGCTGATTTAGCAGCTGCATCTGCAGCCTCATTTCCTTTAATTGGGATCTCTTCAACCAATCCTTTCACAAGTGACAATGGTAGCCGTCTTCTTACTTCTGCCACCATCAGACTTTGCATCTTGCAGGAAATGTAGATAGATGTTTTCGGTCCTACATGAATTTAAACCTTCCTTATTTCCCTTGCACTGTTGGTTTCCTTGTATGGGGAAGTCTGTTACTACATACTGTCGCAATCTCTAAATTTGATGATGTGTTTAGCCCCACCTCCTTCTTGCACTCCTTATGATCTCGCATCTCCGCTTTCTTTTCTATTGTGACGTGATTGTATTCCAGTGGTCTATGATGCTTCGTACTCCAGATTCGGAGCGGTCGGAATTATTCTTGTATCCGGAGCATAGTGAGACTTGTGTACCGAACCTTTCCAGTAACATTTGCTTTGGGAGAAGAGGAATGACATATCTCTCCTAATATTCTTTCCTTCCCTATAGCCAATCTCTAACATCCTTCCAAATTCCTAGCTTATTTCTTGTAAACCTCCCTTAGCTCATTACATAACCCCAATCTAAACTGCTGGAAGGTCACCCACTCAAGGTTAGTATGGTTTCCACAAGGTTTGGGTGGGACTTTTCACACAGGAAAACTGAGAAATTAGTGCATCCTTAAATTTTGAATACTCCAAAGTTTCCTTCAAAATAGGAGAGAATATAGGAAGCTTTTATCCTTTCCTATAATCTTGCTTCGCAGCAAGATGTGGAGTTGGAAATCAGTCCACCTGCCCGTCTTCCTTAACTCTTCGACATAGCCAAAGAAAGCCAAAACGTCGTCTGTCTCCTCTCCAGAAAATTGCAGGAAAACTTGCTGTGGATTAATAGTTCGGAAGAATTCACTATCATCTATTCCAGAACTAGATGGTTGAGTCATACTTGTATATTAGCTTACACTACAAAATTCCCTTTCTTCCAAGATTTTACAAAATTATACTCTTTAACTGCCTGATCCCAATTTCAAAACCAACTCACTTTAATTCGCCTCACTGATTGATTTAACAAGTGAATCAAATCCTGTCAGCTGCGGCATTGTAATTTTTTCTTATATATATTTATGATGTATAATGAGTATATATAATTTATTTGTTGATTGTGTTTACTCCTCTATGATCTTATATCCTTTCCTTTAATCTTGGCTTATGTTGTATCATTTTTTTTTCTTCTTATTTCTTCAACTCTAAAATTTTGTCCTATACAATTCTTACAGACTCTACCCTTATTGTTACATCTAACCCTTGGCTGCTATTAGTGTATTGCCCATGTGTGCAAAACTCTATAGACAAAGGAAATGCTTCTGGCTAGAGCCAATTTCTTTGTTAGAATTCTAGTGTTAACCCTGTTTCAAATTTTGGAAAATTTAATTGTTAACGCTGCACCACCAAAATTCTATAGATAAGAGAAATTTCTTTATCTAAGAGCAAACAACTAGAATGCACATGATCCTGTATCCTTTCCTTCTCTATTTCTAAACACAATAATCTAATATATTTCATGCTGCAGTCGGACTATCCCCAATATTTTGCGCATAGGTTCTCTTTATGAGTGGTACTTTGAGATTAGTGATCAGGCAAGTTATTTGGTTGAGAAAAATTTATTCATTACTAATAAAGCAAGCAAGTTACAATTATCTTCATAGACACTAACTTAACTAATGTTACGAAAGGTAAATAAGATAACTCGACGTAACATGGACATTTTAGTTCCCTTACAAAATGAAATATTATCTAATACTATTAAAATGGGATGTCCTTCTAATTACTTAACACTCCTAGATTATTTTCACACAATTAATGGTTCAAGACCTACCCGACAATGACAAACTAAAATATTTTTACACTGCACTTTTCCAAGTTTTCTGATCAGATCAATCATTCCCTATTCGTGGTTCAACTCAAGTCCTACAACACTTCATAAATCACAATTCTAATTAGTTTCTTTTACTGTCACAATCTAACTTTCTTTGTATACAAGAATTGAAAAGTTCTTACTTTACTGAGGTGTCTGGATCTCACTGGCTAATACTTGTGATCATCTATTGGAATTATACGGCTCGCGTTTTCTTCATCTGGTCCCCTTTCAACGAGGTTACCTGGCTGATACGTTCCTTAGGTTCTTGCTTCTGGAAGGTAGATATGTGAATATGATCACGCCTATGATGTTCAAGAAGCACTGCTGCAGATGTTGGTCCATGAGGTTCTGCATTTCCTTCTCAGCCTACGCTGACCTTCTGCTATGCCGAGACCTATATGTACATTGACATTCTACTTGGCCGCATACCACTCTCATTCATCTCACCCTGACCTCACTGGAACTTCCTTTCCGTAGAAGTGACTGGAACAGATCCGAGGCAAAAACCAAAAGCCTCGTTTTTGTGTCGCAAAAAACTATATATTCCCTCGATGAGCTTCGCACAGCACCTCAATTCCTCCACTCCGTTCTGACGCTTCTCGTTCTCGTCCATGGGAGACACCCCCCGTGCAACATAGGCCTTTGAGTGTGTGATGGCCTCAGGTCATGATTTAATCTGCTTTTCTTGTCTGGGATTTTACCTGATATTCACATACTAACACATACTTCACCCATTTCTAAATTGCTTCCCCTCCCTTTTTTTTTTAAGGTGGAGCAAGCTACCAAAAATTGGTAGCTTGCTCCACCTTTGCAATGAGTTGCCCTGGTGTTGTACCACCTTACCCCAGTCCTGAAGATACTTTCAGGCACAAACTTTGTTTGCTCACACTTGGATAAAGGATTAAACTAAATTTATTATACTCTAACCAAGTGAAAAATAAACTTTCAATGTTCTGTGAGGTGTTACTGCAATTTGTATTCCACCCATTGTTGATGCTCTCAATAATTTCTCAGAATGTTGTTTACACATTGTTTCCACGAGTATATCACCAGAACGCAATTTCTTGACAGTTTTGGGAGGTCCTGCCAGCCTTTGAAAGATTTTTTGGATAAAGAAGGGTGACATTTTCTCAATTGGTTTTTCACCTGTTGCATGAATGATCAAAAAGGTTGGTACATTTATGTTAGTATCCGATATCTTTTGTTTCTTGCTTCTATTTCCATATGTTGTATCTATAGTATCAGTACTTGGTTGGGACTTTGTTAGAGTCCCTGAAACATTTGAGAATGAAGGATTCATATTTAAGGAGTTTTTCGTTCGCCGCGAGAGCTCCCCCACTCACCACGGAGCCACACATTGACACCCACTACCCCGCAAGCAATGACTGTGCTCAGGAGTGGAACGCCAGGGCTATCCTGTACACTATACCAGCAATGCAGAATGTCTAGGATCCCAACCCCAGACCATGGGGTGAGAGACTTACTGCAACAAGGATGATCCTGGCTGGTCGTCCAGGACTGCCCGTCTTGCCAAAGCAGGGGCGAAAATAGTGCAAGACTACCAGGATCCCGCTTTCCGGATGTCCTTGGGTCACACCGCACGGCAGCAGGGCATTGGATCCCAGTGATGGTGGTCTGGAAAAAGGATAGCGAAAAAGACTCGGGAGAAGTAGAGCAAAGAAAAAGAGGAGGAATGAAAAGGAGTTTTTCATTCCCAGTACCATCACTGGGAAGTCCCCTCCACCACGAACAGGTGCCCCACATGGAGGGGATGTCATACTGTGTCTTAAATATGTTCACTGTTTCTGTGCTTACCACACTCGCTACTCTCAGTGTAAAAAAACTTGCTCCCCCATCCCTTACTCACGCTCTCCTTATACAACTTTGAGAGATGACCTCTTGTTCTCTTCCTATCTTCACCCATTCTATGGAAAACTTCCCCGACATCAATCTGGTAATAACCTCTTAACAGCTTATATGTCTCAATCATATCCTCTCTCCTCTTTCTATCCACAAATTTCTGCAGATTTCATTTTCTCAGTCTGTCTTCATACTCAACATTCCAATAACCAGAAACCACTTTACTCAATCATCTCTGAACCTTTTCTGATGCATCATCTTTTTAAAAACCAGGTGACCAAATCTGCATGCAGTAATCCATATGTGGCCTGATCAAAGCCTTATACAAGGAACCATAACATCCATACTTCTACAAGTCAGTGCCTTCTACATCATTCCCATTATCCACTGTGTTTTCTTCACAATTTTAGTAACATGTCCCCAAAATTTTAGGTCCTTGTCTACAATCACTCCCAGATCTCTTATCTCCTCTATCTCTTCTCCAAGATATTTCCACCAATTGTGTACTCTACATCCCATCTCTGCTTCCGAAATTTTGAAACCTTACACTTTGCAACATTGAATTGATATCCCCACTCGTTTATCCATTCAGCCAGTGTATTTAAGTCCTCTTGCAAAGCCACGGCATCTGCAAACAACTGATATCCAAATATCATTTACATACAAATTAAACAGCAATGGACTCAAAACAGACCTGTGGGGTATACCACTAGCAACTTTCCTCTTCTGGGATATCGCTCCTCCATAGATAAATTGCTGTCACCTATCAGACATCCAGTTTCTAATCCAGTGAACTAATCTACTGTCCAGCCTCACCATTCCAATTTAATTACCAGCTTGTCATGTGGCAAGTTATCAAATGCCTTTGCAAAATCTAAATATACCACTGTATATGCAACATCCTTATCCAGTGCATTTGTCACTTTAGCATTCTGCTTACTTTTTATAAAAAAGCACAATCTTCCATTAACAAATCTATGCTGGCCACCAATGAGTATTTTTCTGTTGTCAACCCAATTCTGAATCTTGTCCTAACTAACTTCTCTAATACCTTAACTACAACTCTATAATTCATAGCCCTACTCTTATCACCTACCTTATGAAATGTAACAGTTTTACTCTCTTTCCACTCCTTTGGAACTTGACCCCAGTGCAAGACTCATGTTGAAAAGATATTACTATTACTATTATTACGGGCAACTCCAGGGAGTCATTAGACTCGTCGAGGGAGGCCCCAAATCATATTCATCACAACTATTCGACATTCATACAGTATCTATCATATCTCGCCTTAAACTCATTCACTGTCACAGCATCCACCACAGACTCAGGGAGAGCATTCCACTCATTCACTACTCTAAAAGTAAAGAACCCAGCTCTAACACCTTTACTAACCACACTTTTGCCCAGTTTCCATGGATGTCCCCTAGTCCTCCCACAACCAGCCCTGTTCTCAAAAATATCTTCTGAATTAATTTTATAGAAACCCTTTAGTAATTTGAATGTCTCAATCATATCTCCCCTCCTCCGCCTATCAACCAATTTTTGCAACCCACAAATCCTCAACCTGTTCTCATATGGTTCATTCCACAGACCTGCTATCATCTTGGTCACTCGCCTCTGGATCCTCTCCACCTCCTCCCGATCAAGAAGAAACCTAGGTGACCAAATCTGAGCACAGTAGTCTAGATGGGGTTTATCAAGGCTCGATACAGAGGAACAATAACCTGCATGTCAATGTATTCTTCAGCAACCAAGTGATTTGATGAGCTGATTTGGCCACTTTTGCAATGTGTCCCCTAAATTTCAATACCTTATCCACCACCACTCCTAAATCTCGTGCCTCATCGATTTCCTGGAGCACGGTTCCACCAATGCAGTAAACTGCCGCCAATCTTTTCACCCCAAAATGCATAACCTTACATTTTGCCACATTAAATTGACATCCATTCTCCTTAGCCCAGACCTCCAATCTATCCAAATCATCCTGCAAAATTTTGACGTCATCTGCATTCACTATTGCCCTACCCAACTTCGCATCATCCGCAAACAAATGAACTGTTCCTCTCAGATCCTTTCCTATATCATTTATGAACAAATTAAACAGCAGTGGTCCAAGAACAGATCCTTGTGGCACACCACTAGTCACAGGCCGTCTTGTGGACTCTACTCCTGAGTAAACCACTCTCAGATATCTCTCCGTCAACCACCCTCCTATCCATCTCACCAACCCTATGTCCATCTCCATATGCTGCAATTTAATGATTAGAATTCCATGTGGTATCCTGTCAAAGGCCTTAGCAAGGTCCAGTAGAATCACTGTAAACCCATTACCCTTATCCAGTTCAGCTGTCACTGTGTTATAATACGTGAGCAAGTTTCTGAGGCATGGCCTACCCTTCACAAAACCATGCTGTCCCCGATACAGTCTTCTATCCAATCTTGTATTTTCTCTAAGACCTTGATAATGATTCCTGTTATGCTGATTGGCCGGTAATTTTCAACAGCAGCCTTGGAACCACCTTTGTGCAGCGGAACTATTTTCCCCTCTTTCCACCCCCTTGGGATTGACCCAGTCCTGAGGCTTAAATTAAACAAAATGGTCAAGGGCACTGACAATTCTTTAGCCGCTTCACGTACGACACGAGCTGGTATACCATCCAATCCCACAGATGTATTGACATTGAGTTTCTGTAATAGACTAGTTACCTCTGCTTCATTCATCACAATTCCAGTATAAGCTGTTGGTTCTTCCATTCCTGCAAAGTCACCACCTGGATGATATACTCTTGCAAAGTGCTCGCTCAGTAATTCCACAATATCAACTGATTCAGTTATCTCCCTACCCCCAGCATTTTTTAAGATCATTCTACCATGAGCATATTTCCTTTTACTTGCAATATATTGAAAAAACTGTTTGGGATGCTCTTTAGCCTGCATGGCCAATTTCCTTTCGTAATCTGCTTTTGCTTTTCTTACCACCCTTGTTACCATCCTGGCCTGAGCTTTATACTGTTCCTGCGCCTGATGGTCGCCCTTCTCCTTAAATTTCCTCCACAATTGTTTCTTTTTTTGCAGCTCAAGCTTAATAGTGTTATTCATCCATTTAACCCCTACTTGATTTATTATTCGGACTCTTGGTATACAGTCAACCATTGCCTCCTGCAAACAGTTCTTAACCACCTCCCATGCACTATCCCAGCCCTTGCAGTTTTACATGCCATGGCATTGAGCCAAGCACACACCTAAGCTTGTCATACTTTCCAGCCCGGTAATTCCACATGTACCCTGTCTTAATTGTAAATTCGACTCCCTTAGCCACCTCCCAAGTCATGACCTTATGGTCACTCTCACCAATTGGTGGCAACATGGTCATGTTCGTTACAGCCACATTCTCAGTTGCAATTACTAGGTCCAGCACTCTCTGCTCCCTGGTATTTTCCACTACATGTTGCCGTAGATAGTTGTCTCTTAATAACCGCATAAAATCCAATTCCTTCCTCCCATGTGCCCTCTCCTCTTTCCAGTCAATGTTACCATAATTGAAATCACCCATAATAATTACCCTCCTTCCACTCATTTCTTCTATTTGCTTATGCATACTATCCCCACCATCTATTCCATCACCTGGTCTATAGCAGCACCCAATTGTATATTTCGTTCTGCTAGATTCTATCTCACACCAAACAGCCTCAAATGTGCTTTTTTCCCTATCCTGCAGTTCAACTTCTATACTCCTTGGCTGAAGCTCATCAGCTATCATCAATAACACTCCCCCCCCCCCTTTTATTCACCCTGTCACTCCTGAACACGCTATACCCGTCGCATTCAATCCCACTAGCTTTATCATCTTCTGTCAGCCATGTTTCACTAATACCAACAACCTGTGGCCTGGAAGTGCCAACCATGGCCAAAAAGTCTTCCTTCTTGTTCCTAATACTCCTGGCATTAGTGTACATGAATCGCAGAAGCCCATTTGTCCCATCCCTACTTTGATGCCTTATACTAACTATCACATTCTGATTTGTTGTCCGTCGTACTCGCTCGGGCATAATATACTCATTCATACACTTAACTGCCTCCCTAAAGTCTGCATATCTACACCCCCCCCCCCTTAATAAATCTAGTTTCCCTGAGTCTGTACATCCACTTCCACATCATTCATCAACACTTTTTCAAGTCTCCGTACACCAACTCCATTCAAACGTAACCCATCCATCTTATATAAGTCCTTTCGCCCATCGAACTCATTCCACACATCCACAAATTCCACACCACTCTCCATGCATAACCCACACATAAAGTCATTGGCAATTATGGCCCTCCTTCTAAACACTTCACTGTCATACCGCGGCAAGATACTCACCATCCTAACTCTCTCACTCTTCTCTTTTGCTACCTCAAATAACTCCCTCACATCCATTTTGTCCTCTTTCAAATCATTCGTTCCTGCCACGATTATCATCTCTTTCACCCTCTGTTTTTGCAGTCGAATAGATTCGCTGACGTCCTTTATGTTCGAACCCGGCTGGTACGACTTGGTTAAACTCTCAATTATTACACCTCTTAATAGCGAATCCCCATACAGCACTCGCTCCTTCATTTTATTGACGTTTACGAACATTCTATTATTTGCCGTCACAGACTTCCGCCGGTTATTTGTCGGTACGTTCAACACACATTTTTCCATACGCTCCAGTTGTCTTTTAGCTCTGTGTATCGCACCGTTCAAACGGGCAATTTCGCTACTCGCATTTATCTCACCATTTTCATTATCGATCAAATCATCCATTCTTTCTGTATTTCTACCTTCATTTACACTTTCAGCAACACTCTCACACCTATCTGGCACTACCACGCAATTCTCTAGCACACCACCATTTTCTACATTCTGACTATCGTTAACGATATCACTCTCGACACACGAAACACGCTTGAAATCCTCATTCTCTTTACACTTTCTGCACATATTAACTCCACTATCACTTTCTAACCAGACTCCCACTGCTCTTCACAAGGCATACATCTCACAGACAGAACATTGCATAAATTCGTTTACATCAAAACTCTTAAACAAACATGGCGACCTGGCCGCCATTTTTTTCTTTATCGGTGCCATGTGTACGCTATCTTATCTTAAAAATAATAATTAAAATAACAGAATACATGCAAAAATTTCACAGACACACCAAGAAACAAAAAGCAAACAATGCTACTTAAAATTCTAGTAAAATATCTAATGTTAACACAAAATACTGCTAATCTTTTCAGGAGTTCTCGACAAGCCGACGATCTAATGTAAAAGTTTTTGTTAAACTCTCTGGAACATTGCCTAAAAACACTTGGTGAAATAGCATCAAGTCTGTTCAATCCTCATATACTTCTTGATCACTTACTGACAGTTCTTCCTCCTCCTTTCAAGCTGTGCATAATGTGACATTCATAAGAATGGAATACCTTTATAAATTGCTCATTAAATATCTCAACCATATCCTCTGAAACAGTTATCATTTCTCTATTTTTCACTAATTATTCCCATCTTACTATAATCATTCTTTCTTCTACTGGCAAGATATTGAAAAAATTCCTTAGGATTTTTTTTTTTTTTTTTTTTTTTTTTTTTTTTTTTTTTTTTTTTTTTTGCCACATTAGCTGACTGCTGCTTATCTGCACTTTTGCTACCCTTATCAAGCGAGTCACCTTCCTCGCCTGCTCTTTGTACTTCTCATGCAACTGGTTGTTATAATTACTCCTCTTGTGCTTCTTTCATAATACCTTCTTCCAGATTGTATACCTATCTCTTGATTCATCCATTTCACACCTGCTCTATTTACCCTCTTAACCTTTGGAATACATTCCGATATTGCCTCCACCAAATAGTTCTTGAGTAGGGCAGCATGGATATCCAGTTCCTCTTTCCAGTTTATTACTCCAAGCTGTTTCCTGAGCTTTCAATAATTACCAGCTTTATAATTCTGCATATTACTACTTGATTTTCATTATGCATATTACCTACTTGATTTTCATTATGCATATTACCTACTTGATTTTAATTATGCATATTACCTACTTGATTTTCATTATGCACTAACTTACCTGATTTTGTGCATTGTTATTTCTCATTTTGCTAATTTTCTTATTCCCCCTTGATTTCTTTAAACGCCATTCAATTTTCTGTAATTCCTACATCATCTACCTAATAATACACTTAAACTTTGCATTTTTGGAGGTTAAATCATTTTCATTATCCTCTTTAGCTGGATGAGTCTTCTTGTTCTCAACTTTTCTGTTCTTATTAGCATTCCATTTCTTGCATGTTTTTGGTGACATTTTACAGCTGTTTTTAATATCGCAATATTTTAGTAAAAATCATGATCATCATCAAATTCCTGATATGTACCGTCATGGGGTATACAGGATAATTATGATAGTAGTACATGAAAATTTATGCCATTACTAACTTCCATTCAACAATTTTCCTCCAAATTAATCTGTAAATAATTCAGTAAAAATATGCTATGAAAACACAAAAATCTACACTAATATGCTATAAAACACTAATTTTCTCATTAGTATTCAGAAAATTAGCTTGGAATTTTGCATTCTTATTCAGCTCTACTATACATTGTGTGAGTGTGATTACATTATTATAGCCCTATCCATTAAAATACCATAGTATCTCTAGGCCTGAATTTATAATGAAATGTTTGCTTTTTTTTATTTAGCTATCATGTTGTGATAAATTCTTCTAGAGGAGTTATGTCAGAATGGGATCTCCTTGATGTTCCAGATGAGGAGATATGTTCAGAGCTTAAAGATTAGAGAGTGACTGGTCTGAAGCACATCCTGACATAGGAATGGTCGCTTGGTTCCACTGAAACATTGTCGTTACTTTTGATGCTCACTGAGATGCTTTAAATGTCAGAAATATGGCATACTCGAGCTGGCAGTCCTGGATATTTATTTGTACTCGATGTGGTAGTAAAGAGCATGATAACAAATCTTGTCTTCCAAAAAAAAGCTAAAAGATAATAATCTCCCTGACAGTTGACAGGCAGATATCCAGCTGTCAGAAGTGAAAGGATGAAAAAGAAATACAAAAGATTAAAACAGAACAAAATATATCATATCTCGATGCAAAAGGGAAGTTAGCCACCACCACATCTGTCCTGAAATTTTCTTATGCTGAGAAGGTAACAGTTAAGAAAATATCAACAGCATCTTAGTGTCTATTAACCACGCTACCGGCCAAGACGTCTATAGACATCAAGATTATCATGGAAGCAAAGTGCATATTAACATTGTAATATCTTTGATATTACATTGATATATGATGGATACGAAGCATATGAGGATGCGTATTTGATCCATAATGGCCGGTAAAGTGGTTAATCCATTTGATAATTTTACCATATCTGAACTTTATGATTGAGAGTGCTTCTCTGTAGAGCACATCAATCACATGACCTCACTGCTGAAGCAACTCCAAAAACGTTCTCATTTGATGAGAACCCACTTGTCAAAAAATATGGCAAGGATATCACTTAAAGATAAACCATGTGGCATCCACCCTAAGAAAATGGATACTTTGGTATCCACTGAAAGTAACTTAATGTTATCAAATGATTCTGTAACATCAGATAATCTACTGAACAATGTTCCAGAGGAAGAGATGAACACTGGCTGTCTGTACTTCCCAAAATCAACAAACAAAGGGAATCCTTCAAACTCTTGGACAGGTCTATAAAGCCAAAACAATATGAACATTTTTACAGTGGAACTTCACTGGAATATTAATGATATCCAGACTGCTGCTGAAACACAATTTAAAACCTAGTAAGGATTCAACCTTAAGGCATTTTACTGTTCATAAGGATAGAACTGAAGATGATCCTGCTTGTGGTGGTGTAGCTATCCTAGTGGGCAGTCATACTCCTTTCCAACATGTCCAGCTCAATACTGCTCTGGAAGCAGTACCGATTCACCTATCAGTGGGATTTCTTGTATATTTTCCCAGTAGCAAATGTTTATTTCATATATTTGCCACTGGGTTTTGAGTTAAATGAGATAGAACTTGATAATCTTATATTGCAACTGCCTTAGTCTGTACTTTGATGGTGATGTTGATGGACACAAGTCTGTGGCATAGTATGAATACAAATGAATGAGGTCATATCATTGAGCAATGCTTGGTAATCATGACTTCTCCCAACTTAATAATAGTCAGTACCAATGAAATATATATTGATCTTTAATTGACCATGATTTATAAACATCTAACACCAACACGTTTTGCTGACAAGGCTGTCTGGCTTCTTCAGGGCTTATAACGGTAAGAGACGATAAAAAACTCAAAGTGGCTAGTACAGAGAAAATGGACTAACACTATCGTATAAATCAAGCATTAAAAGAGAACGCGTAACATTGCACGCATGGAGCGTGTTGTGTTTGTTATAAGAGCACGTTCTGTAGTTTTGAGCAAAATTAAATTCTGCAGACTGAGTGATCTTATTAAGGTTTTCCATATGTTAGCTATTATCATTCCCTGGTTTCTGTTAAGATTTTCTCTAGAATTTAGGACTACAATGGCTTCCTTGAAATTTCTGCAACAGAAATCTTCTAGGTAAGGCATGGAGCTGCTATCCCAATCAAAGGCAATCCTCACGTGTGATTTCAACATGTGTCGTGTTGCTGCCAAGTTCATCCCCAGGTTGCTGATTCAGGAGGAGGAACACCGCATCAAAGTCTGCCAAGAACTCCGTCAGCATGCCATGGATGACCTGTCCTTCATGTCGAGGATCGTTACCAGTGACAAAACTTGGGTGTACGGGTATGACCCTGAGACGAAGCAAGGCTCTTTCACTGTGAAGATTGTTGCTTCGTCTCAGGGGCGTATCATCTAAATAAAAAAAAAAAGGCGAGGCAGGTCTGTAGCTCTACCAAGTGCATGCTCATCATCTTTTTCGACATGCGCGACACATCGAGAATTCATCCCCAGGGGCCAGACCATTAGTAGCGAGTTCTACTGCCAGGTTTTAAGGCGTCTGAAGGAGAACATTCAGCAAAAGCGACCGGATTTGTGGCACGCAAAAAACTGGATGCTCCATGACGACAATGCACCGTCACCGAGCTCTCCTCACTTGAGTTTATTGTTGGAAACAACATGATCTCACTTCTATACCCACCCTACTCACCAGGTTTGGCTCCTGCAGACTTCGCCCTCTTCCCGAAGATGAAGATCCAGCTCAAAGGTTGCCATTTTGACACCATTGTGGAGATCTAGCGCGAATCTCAGAAGGTGGACACGCTTCGAAAAGAAGACTTCCAGGACACATTCCAGAAGTGGCAGGAGTGCCGTATTGCTATGGAAGCGGACTATTTGAAGGTGGTAGTGTGTAAACGTAGATAAAGTAATTTCTCGTAAACAGAGCTAGTCTCGAAACTTTTTGATACCCTCATACAACACCACTGAAAACGTGCTCTCTGATGAGCTGTGGATAAAGTGAGGCAGCAGACAGATCTTTGGGTAAGTAGGCCTAGTTGTTGCAGATGTCTTTCCATGATTTGTTGAGATATCCATATACCTCTGCTTGAATGGAGATGACTTGCAAGCTGACCTGTCATGGAATATTACATTTTGCTGTTATAACCAAAAATCTGTCTTCATGCTCCATAGTAGAGTGAGGGAAACATCTGGAACACATTGCATTGATTTGAAACACTTCAGAGCCAAGTTGTGAGATTGAAAGATTCCAAACTCTCTGACAATATCAGTAATTCTGCAGCCTTATTTATGCTTTCCAATAATTCTTCTAGTTAAAGATCGGTACTATCAACATAAGAAGCCTGAATGGCAAAGAAATGGAGCTAGCTGAGGAATTAGATAAGTACCAGATCAACATAATAGGGATGACTGAAACAAAAAAGACAAAAACTGGTGAGATCTTTCTGAGAAATATATACAAAATTTTATATTTAGGCAATGGCAATCAAGGAAAAGAAGGGGGGGTAGCTATAGTATTCAACATTAAATAAGAGGCTGTTCTTCTTGAATGGCAGGCAGTCTCAAGTAGTGATATGGGCGAATATCAGAATGGGGAACTGGACAATGAGACTTATTTGTGTCTATGGTCCCACAGAAGGCTCTACTGAGGTAGAAGTAGAGGAATTTTTTGAGGCTCTAGTGCATAGGTTCCCAAAGTGGGTGGTACTGCCCCCCCCCCCCCCCCAGTGGGCACTGAAGCCTTCTAGGGGATGCTATATTGGGATCAGAAGCATTTGAGGGTGGTCTAGGGGTTGGTGGCTCTTTATAGAAGAAATTAATAATATATTTTTAAAAATTAATTATTTTCGTGATTTTGCGATTAGATAATCATTTAAAATTTAAATATTGCATTTTAATTCATCTTATGCCCGTCTTACACGATCAATTTTTTTATCAATTTTCTATGTCAATGAGAAAATAAAGCATGTATATATGTGTGTGTATAATAGGTTATGTTTACAGTAGCAAATATATTCGTTATATTTCATTTCAAAATATATATAAAATATATAAAACCACTTTTCTAATTGATTTGTACAAAAATAAACCCAATTTTATATAATTTAATATTACGAGTAAAAATAATAATGGTAAAATTATTAGTAAATTTCAGTTAGCCTAGCTAGTACTAACTTATATTGCTAACTAGAAAGAAAAAACAAAGCAAATATTCAAAAGATATATTTCAGTGATTACACCACATTTTTTATTATTCATTTATACAAAATACTGAAATAATAGTTCCCGACAAGTTTCATAAATCGTAGGATTTACATCTTCAAGGGGTAAATAGTATAACTTAAAGTTTAAACAAGAGAATTAATAAATACAAATCATAACAGTTTGGCTATTCATAAACTCAAATAACAGAATGCAGATATAAAACGTTATTGACATTGAACAATACTGGACAATGTCACGTGTTCTCGTTCATACAGTCCGAGCTCAGATTGAGGTAGATTTTTTATTAGAGCTGACCACACTTGATGGAGAATTGAACCTTGATTTTTATTGCATTGGGTTGAGTTTTTTAGCATATTAGCAGCTTCTTTAAATTTTCTTATATAACTGTTGTTTTCTATGTATGACATTGTCATTTTTTGCCAGAGTACATCGTGTCCAGTGGAAGTGGTATTGAAAGCATTACCCTTGTTCTCTTTTGTATGTCTTTTTGGTATTCAGCCATGCGTATTTCTCCAGATCTTCCTATCTGTCCTACTTAGTAAATCCCGCAAGAGCAATGGATTTTGTAGACTCCTGGTTTTACAAGAGGATGATGAGGTGGTTTTGGTGGATGTAGGAATCTTGAGATTTTTTCCATAGGAAGGAAGGCTACTTTTATGTTGTATTTGTTCATTAATTTAGCTTATCTATAACATTTTTGATATAAGGAAGCGAGATTGCTTTTTTGTAATCCTATTTTATTGTATTGTTAGTTGGAGGCATTTTAAGGATTCTCTTGATGGTTTTTGTTTCATATCCATTCTGTTGGAGGATTTATGTTAAGTATTTTAGTTCTTCATTACATCTTTCTTGTGTGCTGGAGATATTGTATGCTCTGTCTCGAAGAGTTTTAATTATGCTTATTTTTTGTGAAGGATGGTGGTGTGAGGTTGCCTTTAGAAATCTTCCAGTGTTTGTCAGCTTCCTCTATACTGAGAAGGAGAGTTTACTTTCTTCATTAACTTCTAATAGAATATCCAGAAAAGGAAGTTTTTTATTATCTTCTTGTTCTAAAGTGAATTTTATGGTGTTGTGCAAATTGTTGAGATAATCTTTGAAATTGATAGGGTACATCTGTTGTTTCATTGAATATGATATCAATATCACCGGTATTAGCAAACCTATTTATGGGAAAAATTTGAAAACAATGCTCTTATGAATTACTATAAAAAATTAAAAATATGGCTACACTATGTGGACGATATTTTCATCATATTCAATGGAACAACAGACGGTTATGATTTGTATTTATTAATTCTCTTGTTTAAACTTTAAGTTATACTATTTACCCCCTGAAGATGTAAATCCTGCAATTTACGAAACTTGTCGGAACTATTATTTCAGTATTTTGTATAACTGAATAATAAAAAAATGTGGTATAATCACCGAAACATATCTTTTGAACCAGTTAGCCACAGAAGTCTACGCCTGCAAAGCAAATATTATTCGAAACTTATTATACTGTTTTCTGTGGTTATGTTTTCTAGGTTTGTTGTTTATATCTTGTGTAATTATTTTATTTATTAATTATTATTTATAATTATTTGGACAATGTTGTGCTTGGATGAACAAAAAGCACTTGCGTGCAAAATAAAAAATTTAACGTGCCATACAGGATATTTTAACTTCTATTTTTTATATACTTAAAAAAATTATTCATTTTTTGCTTAAATATAAAGAGCCAACAGGCTTCATTTCGTCAATATAAACACTATTTAAATTAAGGGGATATTAAATCCTACATTGTTTTAAAACCGAATAAGAAACTCGAAGATTGGAATCAGAGAGTTTCATGCCGAATATAGTAAACTTTAAAAAATCTGCGATTACTAGCGTAAGCTAATGCAAGTAGTCCTAGTATGTAGTGTTGGATTCTAATTATGTAGAAAATAGAATAAATGTTATTTGATTCAGAATCCAACATGATTTTCCATCACAAAGGCCGTGTTGTAAATATTATTTAATGTAAATAACGTAAATATAATTTGATATCATATAACTACCTTAATTATATCAATTATTTAATTATTTAATCAAAGAAATGTGTTAATAGTAAATAGATTCTGTATTAAATATTATTAAGCTATTTTATTTATTGTTATGTCAATATTATAGAAACTTATATTTGCAATATTAACTACGCATTTATTGAAAAGCAAATATTCTAATTATTCCTATTTGTGTATAAAGCTTAACGTATGTAATGACTCAATGTAGTAGTATAGCCTTATCTAACATTGGCGAGAATGTTTGTTTGTCTGTTGTCATGGAGACACGTGAAATAAACGAGCGCGAGTGGAACGGAGTGTGGGCTGAAGAGAGAAGAGAAAAAATATAAAAAAAGTAAGGAGTTGGGACGGAAACTTGGAAGTGAAAGGAAGCAGGGTGATAAAATAAAGAAGTAGAAGTAAATAAAAGGTTCTTAAGGGTAGGAGCTAAGTGGATAATTTTTATAAGTGAGCAAGAACGTAACGAATTTTATAGTTAGCTGAAATTGAAATCAGCAGTAATAATAGAAGGAAAATTAAAGCTACAATCGGATAAAGTAAAAAGCTGAACATTCAAGGAAGAATTCTGAATAAACCCAGCTGATCTAGTATTGCAGCTTATTTCCAATTTGCCCTAAAGAGAACCTCACAGTGTTTTAATTAATTTATGAGTGGTAATAAGGATAGTTGAAGTGCCCTAATTGATGTCAAGAATTCTGAAGCGTAATTGATAGTGCTTTAAGTATAACTGCGGATAAGTTTTGTAAATGTGTTTTTATTCTTTAAGTGTGATAAGTGAATTCCAGAAGTTTGCTCACAACATAATAGATGTTCTAGGAACCATTTCCGGTAAGGTCTATCATAGTGAATTATTAACTTTAACTGTGGAAACCCTTCATGATTGAGAGTTGGAGATAGGAATTGTTTGAAAGATATTTTCAGCTATTAGATCCTGTAATATTTTGAACTTATAGCATGACTGAAAAATGTGTGAAAACTAATTAGATTGGATGTTCTATTATATTCATTTAAGTGTAAAAACTTTATAACCCAGAAGCTAAGAAGGTGTATGTGAAGACTTGGAAGATTGTGCTAATGTAATTGACTTGACTTAATGTTTGACTTATTTCTATTGTTTAAAATTAGAAGTAAAATTTATGTAAGTGTTATATGACCTATATTAAATGCTTTATTTGTTAACCTAACTGTTGTATTTGCCTGAAATTCTTTTTACTGCACCGTTCACAAAAATTCGAATCTAGCGGGAATCCCAGAGAGAGAAAATAAATACTTCGGCCTGAATGAATGAAAGAACTGCTAACTAATTTTGAATCGATCCTACTATTTCATATAGACTTATCTAAGGATAGAGTGGTGCAGTATAATAGAAATTTCTCTACCCTCAGATCAGTGATCAATTTACAATTAGTTTTCCTTTATTTTATGAAAGTGACTTTTAACAAGATAGCGGATTCGAACATCAAGAGAATAACTTCACGACAGTAGTACAATACCGGGCAACTCGTTGCAAAGGTGAGTAAAGTTCTGATCGCTATTCTTGGTATTTTCCATAATGTAAAAACACATTTCCTAGGAACTGTATGCTGTTATTATATTATGGTAGGAGGTCACTACCCAGACCGGTTGCAGCCTTTTTTCAGGCTTCAGCAGTGAGTAGCTAGACCAAATTAATACCAATTGCATTAATACCAAAAATATCAAACAGCTTGAATGTGGAAAACTGTTATAAAGGGTGGGGGGGGGGGGGGTACAAAATTTATGTCTTGCAAAGTGGGCAGTGACCCGAAAAAGTTTGGGAACCTATGCTCTAGAGAAAGCTATTGATACAATGAAAAAGGAAAAGTTGGTCCTTGTTGGGGATCTAAATAGCAGAGTAGGAAGTGATTGTCAGACATACAAAAATGTTTTGGGAAAATTTGGAGAAAAGAGCAAAGCTAACAATAATGGCAAATACCTGTTAGATTTCTTCTCAGGACATGGACTGGTTATTATTATTAACAAACTTTTAAAAATGCACCAGTCTCATCCTTCACATTAATTTGTTATTTTTTCTTTGTACATATGGGCTACTAACATCATGTTAGTAGCTATTTATTTATTTTTAGTACTATTATTACTAACAAAATGTTCCAACATAAAAATGAGCACAAATTCACATGAAGAGAAGAGGCAAGGAATAAGAAAAGTCTCATTGACTATGTTATTGTTGATAGTGATGTTTTCTCCCTGGTGCAGGACACCAGAGTGTACACAGGATTTGAAATTGGAAGTGATCACTATTTAGCACAGTCTTGAGCAGGATAAAATTAAATTTCATATTGAAAAGAATGACATACAAGAAAGTTTTAAAGCGAATAAAAGTTGAACAGCTCTCAGATGTAAACTGTAGACTAAAATACACAAAGATTATTGAAGAAAAAAATGAAAGAGTTTGAGAACAAGAACCAAACCTTGGAGTTTCGTTGGCAAACCTTGAAGAAAACCCTGATCAATTCAGCCAGAGAGGCATGTGGTGAAGTTGTCTGCAAGGATAGAAAAATCAGAACTCCATGGTGGACACAGGAAGTTAAAGAGGCAGTGAAGGAAAAGAAGAAAGCATATCAAAAGTTCCTGACAATTAAGTCAGCTTGTGCTCTTGGAGAATACAGAGACAAATGTAAGAAAGCTAAACAAAAGTCATAAGAAGACTTTCGTAAGAACATAGAAAAAATATCAAGAAGGTGGCAAGATATTCTGGAGGCTGTTGAAGAAGCTCAGAAATGGAGAAAAGAGTGCTGTAAAAGGAATTAGAGATGATAAAGGTGACATGAAAACGGGAGAAAAAGATATCCTTGAAGTATGGAGTAATTTGAAAAATTGCTAAATGAAACAAGCATTGATAGCACAGTGGTAAAAAAAACACTGACCAGTGACAACAGGCAGCAGGAGTAGATGATATTCGACCAGAAATGCTGAAGTATGGTGGTATAAAAGTCTTACAGTGGCTGCACTGCATAGTTCAGAAGGCCTGGACAGAGGGACGAATTCCTGATGATTGGAGCAGAGCTCTAATAGTACCCATATATAAGAAGAGAAATAAAGCTGAATGCGAGAATTACAGAGGTATATCCCTGCTGAGTGTTCCAGGCAAGATTTATGCCAGTATACTTGAGAAACAGTTGAGAAGAATTGTGGAAGAAAAGCTTGGTGAAGAACAAGCTGGATTCAGGTGAAATAGAGGCTGTCAGGATCAGATCTTCACTTTATGACAAATAGATGAGAAAGCATTGGAATATAACCAAGATCTGTATTTAAGTTTTGTCGATCTGGAAAAGGCATATGACAGTGTGCCAAGAGAGTAGCTATTGAATACACTACAGTTAGATGGTGTCAATGGGGCATTATATCAAGCAATATTTAGTCTTTATTTGAGTTACTGTAAGTCAGCAGTTAGAATTGAAGGATGTACAAGAAGATTGTTTAAAGTTAAATCTGGTATGAGAAAAGGATGTACATTATCTATATGGATCATATTATGAAGGAAAGTGGTATTAAACGTGATATCAAAATTGGAGATGTTAATGTCAGCTCTTTGCTTTATGCGGATGATGTTATACTTCTAAATAAATCCGCTACAAGTCTGCAGGATTCTCTGACAATTGAATAACTGTTGTAATAGATATGGTATGAAGGTCAGCAATAAAAAAACAAATACAATGAAAATAGGTAGAATCGTTGAAAATCTCAACTGTGTTATGAACGCAGAACCTATGGAACAAGTAAAACATTTCAGCTACTTAGTTACGATTTTTAGTGAAGATGGTAAATTAAATATGGAAATAGACAACAGAATCAATAAATCTGGTATGGTAGGAAGTCAATTGAATAAATTAATGTAGAATAAGAGAGAAATTAGTTGGAGCACTAAAAAAACAGTGTTCAAACCAGTTTTAACTTATGGATCTGAGCTGGGTTAGAAGTAAAACACTTCACCAAAGGCTAGAGACTGCAGACATGAGAGTCCTGAGAAAGATGGCATCAATGGCAATATCATATTAAAAATGAGGATATTAGGAAAGAACTTGACATTGTCAGCATCCAGGAATGCATTAGCAGAGCTAACCTCAGATCGTCACTTAAACAGAATGGGAGAGTAAAGATTAGCAAAACAAGTTTCTCTGCCAGGTTGGCAGGAAAAAAGACCCATAGGAAGACCAAGATATAGGTGGACTGATATGGTAAAAAGCCTTAGAAGATAGAAATATAAGATCTGACAGGTAACAGACTGAATTGCAGGAAAATTGTAGGTAGGAAGTTTGTAATGCTATAAATTTTTCATGTAGTACTATCATATCCTGTACACCCCCTTGAAGGTACATGTCAGGAATTTCATGATGATGATGATAATTCTTCTGTACATGACATCATCTAGTGTTGTAATGTCTTTGAGACATTACAAGATATCTAAGTTTGCAACTTTATTCCTTCACGAAAAGAGCCTCCTTCGAATGCAATTCGCTTAGTGCAGCCTTTTGCATTCTATACTGTTGTGTGCTACAATGTGATCCCTTTGAGTGTGATTCAAAAATTTGAATGTCTTCCATTTTGTGCTCAAAATCATGAATTACACACAGATGCACCCTAGCTTTTGACCACTCTTATAGCTCCACATTTCATGCAGTAGTTATTTATTAACATTGAATCTTTAAATCTTTGATGTAAATATTCTTTATCATACATCAATAAAAATAGAAAATCGACATTTATAACTTCTAATCTTGATTTTCTATTTTTTTTTTATATATATTTTAAAAAAAAAAAATTTTTTTTTAATACCTTGTATTGATTCTTTTAGTTCTTCCAATCTAAGTTTGGTATCAGTACCTATTTCTTTATTGTTCGTTTGAAGTTACAATCTTAAGTTATTAAAAGTTGCAATAAATAGAAATTAATAAAGCATCCCTTTATTACATTGGGGTTTCGTTCCATCTGGCAGGATGTAAGTCGATGCATTAAATACAGAGTTATAGGGCTTAGGGACTTAAACGTAATAAGTATACTGTCATTTTAATTTTTAAACCTTATAAAACTGTACTGTGTTATTGTCACTATAAAACAGGAGAATAATCACCCAAAATGTTCCTCCACAATCACATCTTCATTACCTTCCCTATGTGAAGGACCAGGATGCAGCTCTTCTGGTGTAACTTTTTTTTTTTTTTTTTTTTTATGAAAACGCCAAATATGCTATGATTATTCCTCTTCTTTTCATCATTAATTTGTTTATAGCAAGCAAACGCATCATATACTTTCCTTTCTACTAATAAGTAGCATTCAACATTGGGATCCATGTCTTAGCCATTTTGGGAACATTGCTAACTGTGATCAAGAATTGCCCTTGTGAAGAGTTAATCGGAGAGTTGTGGAATAGGTGCCCTCCCTCGATGAGTCTTTGGACTCCCTGGAGGTGTCATGTAATAATAATAATAATAATTTGATCATTTAAAGAAGATAGATAATTATTAATGTTATGTACAGTTTAATATTGCACATGAAATAAAACACATTTTTGAAATAAAAATTTGTTTATAGGCTATGCTCCATCAAATCTGGTGATATTGTTTGTGATCCTATGTGTGGAGGAGGTTCAATACCACTTGAGGTAAGTATTATTAAGCTGCATATGAGACTTAGTCATAAGGACATTTGACATTAAAGCACTTTAACTCACAATTGGATGTGTGTTGCATTGTCTCAATTACAAAACACTGTTAGCTGTTTTGTGTATCTTACCAATAGGTGATGATATTTTTAATTAATTTTTCTTAACAAAGAAGAAGATGAAATAAAACTATGGCAAGTACATGAAAATAAAATCTTCTAAAGGTGCTCTGTATTGCAGCTTGTTGTTTTACCTTATAATCTGCTTATTACAACAAAAACATCTTAACATTTCATTATATATTTCTTGAATACTTTCAGGCAAGGCTATATTTCTTTATTTAAATTTGTGGACTTATATTACAATTCATAAGTAAAAATCTTGAACATTAAAATTTAATATATACATCTTTTAACTCTGCATCCATAAAGAAACATAGCTAATCATTTATAGATTAACCATATTATGAATTTTTAGATCTTAATCAAAAGTAGCCCCATTTTTTTAACTTAAAAGTTTTTAAAAAAGATAAAATTTGCATTTTATGAAATAGGAACTTTTTCTACTAATGTTATCATTTTTATTTCAATACAGTTGCAGTTACGAAATTACAATATTGGATTTTTAAAAAAAAAATGGTTTTTTCATATCTACGGATGCTACTCTTGTAAATGTGCCATCCCAAACATGTGCTTGCTTTGATGGTGCTTAGAGTCGGTTCTGATCATGTTAGCATTGATTGCTTATCATATGTTTATCAAAAAGTTTACAGCAGTAAACATTTTGATAAACAACTTTTGTATCTCACTGTGGCAAAATTGTGAAAGTATTTAGATAGCAATTTAGAAACATGATCTGATTTATGAAGGCTCAAAATGAAAAAGACTATGTTTAGTCACCATAACAGGATATGAGATTCATCATTGGCTTACATTCACATCACTAAGGTACTTTGAGCTTCTTTCAAAAATATTCCTAATTGGTATTTATAAATCTTGTTACAATAGCCCTCACACATTACAATCACTGTATTGTAATGTGTGAGGGCTAATGTAACAAGACTAAATAGATGTTTATTTTATTCAGGGATCTCCAAGAGAGCATGTTTAAAAAATAAAATAAAATACAGCAGAAATGAACATATTTGCAGCACAGAAAGTTCACTGTTGAATCCCTGCATCTAAACAGCAGTCATGCAGAAATATCTCAAAATTGTTTGGAAAAATGCAGAAGTAACTCAGTGACAGGCACTGTAAGTGCCTGTCACTGAGTTACTTCTGCCTACTGACTGTCTACTTGACTATGGCCCCACTTGACATACCCACAGCATAAAAAAATCCTTGTCAGCTGGGATATACCAAGAACCTCTTGCATCTAGATATCTGCTAATTTCATATATATATATATATATATATATAGCCAGTAGCCAGTTTTTGGACAAGAATGATATCTATGTAGACACTGCACACTTCTGAAATAACAAAGGATTTTGTAATAAAATCCTTTGCTCATCTAGCAAGTCTAGGCATCACATTTACCAATGTACCTTGAATAGAAACCATAGAACTCCTTTAAGAACTATTTCCATTGGAGACTGACATTATTGAACACTACATCAACATATGCTTTATTCCATTCCTACACAACCAGAAAGAAGGCTATTTCTTCTTTTAACCAACCTGTTGATGAAATCACTTGAAAAAACAGGCCAAGGGATTACAATGACCTAAATTTTTGCTATGTTATGTGAATTAAGTATTCATCATATGGCCTTGCTTGGCAGATCAGTTATTACAATTTGTCAGTCATCTTAACAACATTCATCCCCACATAAAGTTCACTGTCAAATTAAAAAACAACAGATCCCTACCTTTTTTTTAGCCATCCTGGACATCTTCAATGAAATAAATTTATCTAGTCAGTCTATAGAATATAGAATGTCTGTATAGTCTATAGAACCATCGCACATGAGAAGATACTTCCATACAAAGTCCCACCACAATACATCAAAAAAAAAAAAATTATTATAAAACCCTATGAGACAGGACATATAACAATTCTAGCAGCCCAGAGAAAAGAAACCATGAACTCAAATACGAGTTTATCCTTTCAAAAAATGGTTATGTTAAAAATGTGGTGACATACTAAAGGAGCCCCATAGACCGATAATTCTTATAAAATTTTTTGCAAGAACAAGAAATTTTGCTTTAGGATGTTTCTAGTGAAATAGAATGCTATCTTTAGGGGAATATAGGAAACTTTGTAAGGTGTTCATTGTTTTGAAGTACTGTATAGTTTTTTTCAGGTTAACACAGGACAGTTCATTGGAAAATAAGTTTCTTTAGTAACTTCTTTCTGACAAAATAGGATTTGAAGTTCTTTTCTTTTAATTTTGTCATTCTTGAGGATATTTTAAGACTATTTTTTTAAGATACTGATAATACCTAATTTTTATGAGGGTAATGAAAAGAGCTTACACATAAATATAATAAGCATGTGGGTTTGTTTTCTGTAATGATAAGCAATGACTTGTTGACAAGGATATGTTTATTATATTTGTCCATTTCCAATTTGAATTTGGTTTTTGGTGATTATTTGGTTGTATAAAATCATATATAAATTAGTTTGGGAGTGATAGTGGTGAACTCGTTGCTAGACCATATTTTTAATAGTAATCTCTTTTCAAGTAAAGAGGTCAAAAGGCAATGATGGAAGTGACATGTAATGTCAGTTAATAGGTCTGCAAGGATATCTGTTGATTCTTTAGACTGTCTAAACAAATTACTCCATCAGAAACTACCGTATTTCAAGGAGTAATTTGTGTGTCTAAACGTTTCTCTACAAAATGCACTGAGTTTTTCAAGAAGGAATTTGAATGTTCAGTATGAGGCTTGAGGAGTTTTGATAGGTATTTAGAAAGAAGAGTAGGAGAACTCCTCATCCACTGTTGGATGGAGGACGTTCACTTTATGTACTTGGGCACTCCATCAATCAAGTGTCTAAAGTTGTTTGTAAGAACTATGAATTCAAATGTATTAGAGATCATATTGTTGGTTTTTATGTGTTCTGACCAGGTGGTCCATATCTGAATAAGTGAAAGATCCCAATAACATAGACATGATCTTGTTGTCATATTTTGCACTGTTTAAAATGAACTATTGAATTTCCTTTGTCTGCTTTAAGTATGATGATATCATTGTTGTGTAAATTTTTTCAAGTATTCTTCTCTAAAAATTTACACGATGATGATATCATATATAAATATAACATGGGCAAATAAATATACTGTGTATATGCATGCATACCAACAAGAACGCAAATACAGACTGAATGTGAAAGGTAGGATCCTACAGTCTACAGGTGTGCTGAGTGTAGTGATGAATTCTTGCAGAAAATTTCAGATTTTTGATTAAGTGAGAGAGCAGAATTTGTTAAGATTTGGAGAATGTTGTGGTGCTGTGGGTGATTCTCAAAACAATCTTTCTGATTTATATCTGCTTGTATATATATATATAAAAGGATGGATTTCCTCAGTGATCCATATCCATGGCATGATCTGCTACTCCAGAGTAGCTGTAGTGCAGATGGACATAGTTTCTCTATTCTTCCAGTTTGTCCAAATTAACTTAGCTTGCAGGAACAAGAAATACTGTAGACACCGGTATGTTCTAGATCAGGGGTTGGCAAACTTCGGCTCTTTGGGTACGTACATGTGGCTCTGAAGTAAAATTGAAAATGAATATAAAACTATCATTTATAAAATTTCATTTAATTTTCATTTATAAAATAGTTTCATTTATAAAATTTTTATAGGATTTTATTCACATAATGGTGATTTCATTTGTTTTATAGGTCTCGCAAAACTTCGTGGCATGAAGATGCACGATGTAAGGGAGGGGAAAGCGAGCATGGAGGGGGGGTATACAGAGGGAGTGGAGGGGATGGTTGAGCACATGGTAGGCAGGGCAGCCAAACAAAGTGACTGATTAGGTTTTAGGGTGCCTCAACATCTGAGGTCATTTGCAGAGCAACAAAGTGACTAATAAGTGAGCGCACGGGCGCCCTCTGCTTGGCAAGGCAATGTTGGCAATGGCAAAATGTGAAAGCAGAGTTCGTATCGCTTTGTTGTTTCTGCAACTTAGTATTCTCTTTTGGCTGGGTGTATCCAGAAACTGCATTAAGGTGATAAAGGCTACCTGGCAATTATTATTATTATTATAAAGGCAATTATTTTAAATATATATATATATATATGTAGAAAGTTTTTTAACTTGGGTATATTATGTATTCAAGATACCAAGTAATTTTATATAAACTTGGTTTTTAATCCTATTTCCCAAGTAAGCAAACAGACAAGTATATCAAGTTTGCGCCTACATGTAGTGCAAGACTGAGGCAACTCGTGGTAAAGGTGGTTTAAGCTCCGATCACTTTCCTTAGTATTTTTACCCTAATGCAAAGCACATCCCCTTGTAGAGATGTATGATGCTATGCATTAAAGGCAGAGGTCACTACCCAGACCAGTTTCCACCTTTGTATAGGTGAAGTGGGCTCTAAAAATAAGACGATCCCAAAAGATCGCCCAACTCAGTGGCAGGCTCACCCCACCACCACCAAGCAGATTCATAATCTCAGTGGTGGCCCCACTCAGAGACAGGCCAAAACCTACCGCCAAGCAGAGACTCTCAAATAAGAGCCAGAGTCGCACCAGTTTCGACCTTTTTGAGGTCTTGTCAGTGGGAGCCAGACCTGAAATACGAAGGTTGAAGTGATGCAGAGCTTATTTGAATTTTACCTAAACAAGTTGCCACAAGGTGCTTTGACCTTATTAAATAAAATCTCAGGATGAGAGATAGATGTAGAAAGTTTTTTAACTTTGGTATATTATGTATTAGTTCTTTTTATTTTCTTTTTATATGATATATTTATATAACGTGTTAAATAAAATATATTGTTTAGGGTGCTTTTTGTGTCAATTGCAACCGATGATGCAAAACGTATGACAGGAGCGAAGAAGGGTTTTATTTCAATTTTAAAAGGAAAAATTAATCACGAGGTGATTACTTTCCATTGTATACTCCACCAGAAAGCACTTTGTGCACAAACATTTACAGAAGAAATTGGTAATTAAGATTACCAACACCATTATAGCAAGGGGACTTAACCATCGACAATTTAAAGAGTTTCTAAATGAAATGGAGAGTGAGTATTCAGATCTTCTCTCCAGTACAACAGGGTTCGATGGCTTTCCAGAGGCGACATGTTAAAGCATTTTGCATCTTGCATAAATGAAATCAAACTATCCCTCGACAACTAGGATGTTCAATATCCAGAATTAACAGAAGATCAGTAGTTGCAAAAATTGTACTTTATGGTGGACGTTACATCACAACTGAATTGTAAATTACAAGGCAAGGGAAATGCTGCTTTTTCAATGCTAGAGGAAGTTATTTTGTTTGAAAAGAAATTGATTCTGTTCGCTGAAGATTTAGAGAGAAGGAACTTTAGTTCATTTCTCAAACTTTCCCAGATGAGTTTTCCCTTTGATTTTGCAAAGGGAAAACTCATTGGCTAAAAAAGTGATCGATTACATTGTTATTGAATGCAGTCAGAGCAGATGGTTCCGTAAACAGAGAAGGATAGGGATTTGTTGGGTAGTTTGGTGACAAAAGTGTCAAGAAAGAGAGCAGACAGTTTATTTTCCTTTTCAATGGTGAATTGGATCTTTGAGTGTTGTCTTGCCCTCTCAAACCTATAATGTGACTAATGTTACAGTGACAACTTCTCTGTTTTATCACATGGCTGGGATATGTGGCCAACACAGCTAACACCTGAGGATTTGTTTCATCATCAAAATGGAAAACTATGTATCTTTGCTTGATATTCTTGGCTTGCAACCTCTCAATAAATTCTCATAATATTCTGTCTGTAGATGAACCTATTGCACTGAAATGTTCATCTATCACATCAAAAAATGCAAAATATATCAACCTCCTTCATGCTATACCAAAAATTAGCTACCCTTATTGCTCACCAAAAGATCCTCTCCTCATCTAGATCATTGTGGTGTCTACAGTATCTCTTGCTTCTGCAAACTAACTTATTTTGGACAAACTGGAAGAATCAGAAATCCATCTGGAGGGACATAGAAATTCCAATTGATTTTGAGTTAAATTCTTTACAAAATGTTCAACTGTGTTCTCAGCTGGATGTTATCAGCACTACAGCCACCATTCTGGAGTAGATCACATTGGCTACACAGTTTACCAGATCCAATGCAGAAAACTATATATATATATATATAGAGAGAGAGAGAGAGAGAGAAGCAGATATAAATCAGACTATTTTTAAAATCCACTACAGGTCTTGCAACATTCTCAAAATCTCAACAAATTTGGCTGCTTCACATTACCAAAAAATCTAGGAATCCATCATACTGATACCCTCAGCAAAATTCCACCACTACACCTATAGAGGGCACTAGACTAGTTAGGACTGTTTATTTATTCATTCATATGGGATTCCCTCCATTCCTCATCCATCCCTTAAGACTGATTGAGACCTTCTAATGAGGGATTATGTATGTATTTTATGACTGTAGATTCGTGTGTGTTCATGGGCTGGTTTGCCTGTTCTGAGGGACGAAAAAACCCTCTGAATGAGACCAGTTAACTCACCTTTAATTGAAAGAGACCAGATAAAGATTCCTCACAACGTGGACACAAATCGAACCCAGATCTTTTCGATCAAAGGGCTTCATCTATACCAACTGAGTTCGGAGGCTCTAGTTAGGGCTGTAGGATACTGCCTTTCATACTTATTAGTCTATGTTTGATTTCCTGTTGGTGCTTAGTATGTTTCTTTGTTGCCCATAAAGATTCCTGGGTGACCAAAGTGAAATAATGACATAATTTATTAGCTAAATAAATTTAGTTAGTAATTATTATCTCTAAATATGTGTTTTCTGCAGTAAAACATCAATGAATGATATATTTAAGCATCCATGCTACATTCTTAGCTATCCAGCTAAGAACTCAATTGAACACATTTTGTACAGAATCTAACTCGGAATCAACAGATGTCATCTGACAGTTTAATGACTGTCTTTTCCTGTTTGCTGTCACCATTTTCTTGTAATTTATTTCTATGTGTAAAGAACTTTAATTATTGCTAATTGTGTGCCATATGCTACATATAATTGATTTGCATTGCTCAGTTTTGCTTCTTCCTTCATTATTGAAGCACACCTTCTGTTGTAATAGATATAATACTTGCTAAAGAAAGCAGTATCTACCAGAAATTTATAACTGCATACCAAGGTTTAGGCGAGTAAATAGAATAGGAGTGAAATGGATGAACAGTGAAATCAAGCAAGCTGTGTGAAAAGAAATTGTTAGTAATCAGACAGTTGTTACAACAGTTATACAAGACAGTTGTTAGTAATCATATTCATGAAGGATATAAAGTGTAGGCTAGGAAGTTTGACAAGCATGTTAAAGAAGGAAAAGGTTCAGTATGAGAGGGGATTAGCTGATCACATCAAGGGAATTCTGCTATGTGGCAAGTAAGAGAAAAAATAATTATTGAAGGTTGAAACTGGTGGATAGTTATGGTAGCAAAGTAACCATAGCAAATGATATAGTGGAATTATTCAATGAACAGTTCATCAGTGTATGTTATAGTAGTGTGAATGATGCCATGTAACATTTAGAAGTAAACCAAGTATTAGGAGAATTTAAGGTGAAAGAATCAGAGATGTATCAAATGTTGCTAATAAGGTTGTGGGAATAGATGACATATCACCATGTATTTTTAAAGAATGTGCACAACAGTTAATTATGTCCTTGATCTGATTATTTAATGAAAGTCTTGCATTGGATAAGGTTCCAAGGAATGGAAAGAAAGCAAAATAGCACCACACCACTCCACGAGCATGGTTCTAGGACAGAAGTTTCCAATCATAGACCAGTCTGTATAACTGCAGTTGTAGTCAAGGTGTTGGAGAGATTGTTAGGAATATAATACCAGACTGGTTTGATGGACATTAGTATTTTTTATGATGGTAAGCATGAATTTGAAAAGGCTGGGACTTTTTTTTAGCAATTTACTTCATGTTAGATAAAGGAGAATCATATACACTGATATTCTTGGACTTTACAAAAGTATTTGATAGATTACCATGATAAGTTGGTATACAAGTTGCAGAGAATGTTGGTTAGATGGATCGGAGATTGGCTCTCTGACCAATACTAGCAAGTTGTGTATGGTGAAACAGTATCTCAGAAAAGGAGGGTAACCAGTGGCGTGACCCAGGGTTCAGTTCTTTGCCTGCTGTTTAATTTGTTTGTAAGTGATATATCATGTGGACTCAATGGGGATCTTCAGTTGTCTGCTGATAATGCAGAGTTTGAGAGAATTATAAGTAGCTATGCTGATGTTAATTCCCTTCTGGAAGATTTGAATAGGCTTGGACAAAGGAGTGTGGTTGTAGTTTTAATATTAATAAGCACAAGGTATTGCATTTTGAATTACAAAAATATAAGGCCATGTACTATGTTGATGGTGCTGTACTGCACGAAATGGATGCGATTCGGGATCTGAGAGTAATGGTTGACAGTAGACTGAAGTTGAGAGGGCATGTTGCAAGTGTTGCAAAGACTGCACATCATAGTACTTCTCATAGCAGCATGCTCAGAGAACTCTGATATGGGATAAGGAAGTGGTTGTGCCACTGTATAAAGCACTGGTCAGACCACACTTGGACTATTGTGCTCAGATCTGGTCACCTTGTTTTCAATCTGATGTGGGGTCATTGGAAAGGGTTCAGAGACGAGTGACTAAGACAATATCAGGAGTTTGGAATGCTGTCTATGAAGAGATGTGGATTGCAGAGTTTGGGGGATAGGAGGAAGAGAGGTGGTATGATAGAGACTTTTAAGTTAGTGTGAGGATTTTATCAGACTAATCCAGAGAGGATTAGTCTGGAAAGGGGGGGAGAACCAGAGGCCATCCCTGGAAGTTATGTAAGAGTGTGATGAAGAACAGTATGAGAATAGATTTTTACAGCCATTATGGCTATAAATGAGAGAATGGAATGCATTACCAGAATATGTTGTTAATGCAAGGAGTGTTAAGGATTTTAAGATTCAGTAATGAATATGTCGTTAATTGAATGAACCGCCCACGACTGCCAACTCCATGTAAGATATAATAATCTTGTCATCTGCACCTTTGTAAAATTCTATGTTATCTCAATTCAATTAATCTCCTTAACTTTGATTATACTCTTATCCTAAGGCCGCAAATGTTAAAGCTCGCATGTGCAAGGCTCACAGAACAAAGAAATCACCTCGGACAGGAGCCAATCTCTTTTGTCTGATCTACCAGTATTTATTCTAAACAGAATTTTGGAAAATTTGTTTGATTTCTAGCTGTGCCTCCAAAATACATGGATGGGAGGTGAATCTCCCTCCGAAGAAAAAACACAGAGAACCTTCCTCTCTTAATTACATGTAAATCTAGCAACTGAACCTTTCTGATCTACAGGCATGGCAATATCTACCTTAAGGCACTCAAATTTGAGTTTAATGAGTAGTGCATTGGAAATATGAATCAGGTAAGTTATTTAAACAAGAAAACAATTTATTCATCACTAATGACATATACAAAAGGTCAAATATAGGTTCCAAGTAAATTTAGCTTCTATGCTTCAAATGACAACTCAAAATTACATTTACATTTAGTCCCTCAACATAATTAATTCTAGAAGGACCACGTGTCTATAACAATAACTTAGATGTACTCAAATCATTCTCATATAACTAATTTCAGGCTTATGTGCTATAGTTACAACATTAAACACATGATGTTTTACCTTAAACTTACTTAAACTAGGCTTTCTCTCACATAAAACAGAACAATTTCAAATATCAGCATTAGGGCTGAAGTCCTCGGGTATCAATTCTAACAAAAAAACCTTAAATAAACACCGTCACAATCTTTTTCTCTAGTTCTAGACTTCTCTGGATGATCCTAGAAATCATCTCCTTTGGTTATTGTTCGACTTTAGCACTGATCTCGGATACCTTTTCTGGGGCTTGTGAAATCCCTCCTTATCATCAGCGAACATTAGGAACTTGGTGGCTTGGAATCTTGGCATCTAATTTCTTCTTAATCTGCCAACCTCAGTCGCGTCGCTCTCTCAGCATTTTCTGTCTAGAGTGCAGGTCTCCGATGGCGATTACTTATCATCTCCCACAATGTTAGCAAAACTCCGCTGCCATAGCGTACATCATAACTTCATGTCGGACCTCTCCGTGACCTCGTAACTTCCTGTCGACCCATGAACGGGACGAACTCGAACTCCAAGCACCGCACGCCTGACTAGTGAGATGAGAAACTTCTGTAAAAAAAAAAAAAAAAAAGAACGATCAAATGACGACCTCCGCTCGCCACAGCAACCCTCTATCGTCCCCTGGGTATTTCAATGTTCTGCACCCGCCACCCTTTTCGGTCGTTGCATTAAGACAGGAAACCCCCATGCAATGTTGACCTTTGAGATGGTAGTTGCCCCAGGTCATAACTTAATACGATAATCTGTCTGGAATTATTGTTGACTAGAGGATTCTTTAGACACAAATTATTTTACACTTATTTTCCTTTATTCTTTTGACAAAACATTTGTATGTTACAATATTCAGTAATTCACAATTTATTACTTCCAATTCATTAAACATAAAATTTTTAACTATTAAATCACAAGTATTTTTATTGGAATCTTGTTTACCAGTAAACTCAGTATATAAGGTGTTGTGCCCTGAATAAGCATTAAAAAGGTTTATATTAAAATATTCAGGTCACAACATTAATTCTACTCAGGCAGAGAACATGGAACGTTGGCAATAGAAAAAATAAGTTGTTTGTGAATACAAGTCAAGATAAAGTTTAAGGAATTGTATAAAATTGTATATTGTATAAAATTGTATAAAGTGTTTAAATATAATCTGTATTAAGTGTGGGCCTGATAATAGAAATCCATGTAAGCTGGCAAAATCCATTTGAAAAACCAGCCTCTTGCACTGAAATAGTAAAGCCTGTGAGTCAGGGTTCAAGGGTCACTTTTACCGTCCAGCATTATGAAAGTATTGGAAAGGGAAACCTAAGCGTCTTCCAGGAATAGGAGGCAGACACACGTGTGAGAAAATAATAGAGGGAGCTAATGAGATTGACGTGGATACACGTGACCGAGTTGGCGCGTATCGCAAATATCTAGATTTACCGAGAGGAGAAAATTAAACAAAAAGGTCTTGCATGAAGGTTCGAGATCTTTTTTCTTCCTGGATTCCTGATCTCTCGGAGTGGTCCTGCTCGTTGTAGGAGGGAAGTCCCTGGCCAGTCGCGGAAGGCACTTAGTTCATCCGTCGTAGCGTTCGTATTGGGCCAAGCTATGTCCGTGTTCTAGGATAGCTGTGATGTTGTCGTACGACGGAGGGACTAAATTGAGCCGTCCATTCAAGGCGACGTTACCGTGCCACCTCCCACGTTTCCCTCGGAGATTCTACTCGCACAGATCTACGGAAGATATCCTCCAAAGCGACTACATTTGAAGGCCTTGATGATTAGACAAGGCGGGAACAAGTTTTAAGAATTTCAAGGACAGAAATTGTAATGTAGACTTTTGAAATATTAATTCCAGTTGTAAGAAGAGAGTGAAATTCCTGTGTGAACGTTTAAATTGGACTGAACTTAAAGAACTGTAAGAGTAGCCTACAACTAGATACGTGTCCGAGACAGTGTTAAGAATTGTTTGCCCAAGAGGCCGAATAGATACAAGATTATGTTAAACTAAAAGTGTAATTGTGCTGATCTGTTCACTGATAGCCACATGTATCCGAATGGCTTAATGATAATCTATGAATTTTACTTTATGATTGTATTTAAGGTTATTAAGATTTAGTATGTATGATAAGTACAAGTTAATTAGAGCTTTTGATCTGAGTTGAGTGCAACCTTATTATCCTGTTTTGAAATTTATTATAGTGTATCACCTTAAAGCTCATTAAATTG